>NW_016108060.1:0-41219 GCF_001604975.1 Cebus imitator | reverse complement strand
CTCTCTGTCGCCCAGGCTGGAGTGCAGTGGTGTGATCTTGGCTCACTGCAACCTCCACCTCCCAGGGTCAAGCGATTCTCCTGCCTCAGCCTCCCAAGTAGCTGGGATTACAGGCACCTGCCACCATGCCTGGCTAGTTTTTGTATTTTAAGTAAAGAAGGGGTTTACTGTTTAGCCAAGTCATGATCAGTGTAGAAAAGCCAGTGAAAAGGAAAAATCAGCCCAGATCTCTTGATCTTGTTCATCATCTAAACAATTCCAATCCAGTCATTGTATATCCCCTATACTAGCATCAAATAGGTCTTTTTCATGTTACTTGCCTACTTAAGACCCTTCAATAGGTGGCCATTATCTGTAATATAAAATACAAGTTCTTGATTAGTGTATATAGTATTTCATTATTCAACCCTTAAGGAAATAAATGTTCAGTTTCATCCAGACATTTCCTCATTTGTACCACACAGTACAACTGTCTGTGTTGTATGTAATTCCCCAGACTACGACTTTTGATGTGTTATTACCTTAGCTTGGATACCTTACCATTTTACTCTTTGTATACTTATGACACCCTTAATTAGTTTTAGAAAATTAGCTCAATATTACCTTCAGAAAAAGTTGGATTTATCTAACACTGTATATGTAGTTTTGTTCTCTGTATAGGCTTTTATTGTTTTGCCCTTTTCTGTCTTGTCATTTTGCTTGCCTGTTTCTCACACTGTGTGCATAGGGCAAACCCTAGGCTTCATCTTGTAGACTTCGTGTTTAGCTTGATGTCTGGTGCACAAGAGTTACAAGACGAACTTTTTTGCAGGAAGAGTACATAAACGAATCCAGAAAATGTAATTAAGTCAAAAATAATTTCTGGAAACAATTAAGTATATCACATTTAGTCTAGAAAATGGATCCCATCCAAAGGTCAGTTTTGGTTTTAGGGACATCTCCAGAGAAGGCTTGGAAGTCCTTCCATCAGAGTAGAGAGAAACTTTTACACAAATCCAGATTTGCCTTAGATGTTACTGATAGGGACAGTAAAGTTGGTGTTGCTGTGTAAAGCAAAAGTCCTTTTCCCCAAACCATTGGTGTTATCTCGTGTGTCTTTTGAGGGGGAAAAAAACCCAATAAATAAAACATTTAACTGATTACTTAATTTTGAGTTGTTTAAGCATTTTAAAGATATATTCATTATAGTATAAAAGATTGACACTTCAAGGTAGTACTCTTTGCAAAGCACTGAACCAACATGGATAATTGCTGACCCAAATAGGGTAGTTAGTAGAAGTAGGAAAGATGGGTAAGTGTGCCTGTAAAATGAAGACAAAGTTCATAATAAAAGGAAGAGAGGAGCTTTAGGAGATGACTTATTCATCTTGCATTTTCAGCACCTAGCACAGGGCTTGATACTCGGTAGATGCTCAATATAGTTTTGTTGAATAATTGAATGACTGAGTGAATGAACAAGCCAGGCAGACAGAAGGAGGGAGATATAAAGAGCTGCTATATTTGGGTAAGTTTTCAGTAGAAGAAGATTACAGAATGAAAAATGTTCTACTCTGATCATGAATAAAAGGCAGAGAAATATATGAAATATTAGAAAAGGAGAATAGAATAAGAGATTTTTTCAAAGGTTTATGTATATGTAACTTGCCATAAAACTTACCACTTTGAGAGCACATTTTGATAGAGTTTTATTAAATTTACAGTTGTTCAATCAGAAACACAATCTAATTTGAGAACATTTTTATGACTTTGAAAAGTTACCTCATGCCCATTTCAGCCAATCCTCCCTCCTATCACAAGTCCCAGGCAAACACCTATCTGTTTGTTCTCTGCCTCTGTAGTGGTACATTTTATAGAAATTTCATATAAATGTAATCATACCGTATGTAGCCTTTTGTGTGTAGCTTCTTTCACTTACTGTAATGTTTCTGAGGTTTCATGTTGTTGCATGTTATCAGTGACTCATTTCATTTTTATTGTTGACTAGTATTCTAACACATAGATATACCACATTATGTTTTACAATTCACCTTTTGATAGGCATTTGGATTGTTTCCAGTATTCATTAATTGTGAATAATGCTTCTGTGAATATTCAGGTGTAGGCCTTTGTGTAGACATATACTTCCATTTTATTTGGGGTTGGGGAGAAACAGATACTTTTTAGGAAACTCAAAACTACTTTCCAAATTGCAAAACTACATCTAAAGTGAGGCTTATGGAATTTTTTCCCCAAAACTGAAATAGGAACAGGCAGTTGAGGATAGTTGATAATTATTATTATTAGAAGAACCATATCAAGGCTATCTTATCTTAATATTTATTGGCTAAGTAATTAAACTTAACAACTAGAATCAATACAATCGCTTTTTCTAAACTTGCAAATAGAGATTTGAGAGTTAGAGATTTAGTTCTTTTTTCCTAATCAAAGAAAGCACACTAAAAAGAAAATACAGTGCAAAAGTGTAAAAAGGTTTATATAGCTATAAGTGTGCAAACTATAAAACCAGTCTATTTTCACTGAATAAATCTGATAACTGTCTTATGATATGAAAATGCACTTTGTACTTTGCTTATCCTTTTTTAAATTGCATTTTAAATATTTTTCTATAACTCGTATTTTGTATTTAAACTAATTTTAGATAAAGGAGCCAAATCATGATATAACTTAACTTATATTAAAGTTTTTTCATCTGTTATGAAGACAATTATTACTACTGGTCCATATAACCAAATGCTAAGGGATACAGCTTCACAAATTACAAGTAGTAATTTATAGGAGGTGCAGAAAAGTACAACAGCATTTTATTGATGAAAAAGTTCCAGTTTCTGAAGCTAGAGGATTTTGTCACTTCATTTAAAGCCTCTCTTCAATTTAAATAATTATAGCATAATGCCACTTTTTAACATTCAATATAGAATTTGGGCCAGAATTTGCAACAAGTAAAGGTGAAAACAATCAATCCTAAACTATAAAGGATACAACCATTAGGGAGAACAGTTTGGAAGTTCCTCAAAAAACTAAAAATAGAGCTACCATCCAATCAGCAATCCCACTGCTAGGTATATACCCAAAAGAAAGGAAATTAGAACAGTGAGATATCTGTACTCATGTTTGTTAAAGCACTGTTCACAATAGCCAGGACTTGGAAGCAATGTAAGTGTCCATCAACAGATGAATGGATAAAGAAAATGTGGTACATATACACAATGGAGTACCATTCAGCTGTGAAAAGAATGAGATTCAGTCATTTGCAACCACATGGATGGAACCGAAGACTATTATGATCAGTGAAATAAGCCAAGCACAGAAAGAAGAATAGTTCATGTTCTCACTTATCTGTGGGATTTAAAAATCAAATTAATTGAACCTTTGGAGATAGAGAGTAGAAAGTTGGGTACCAGAGGCTGGGAAGGGTAATGGAGTAGACTGGGGGTTAGTTGGGGATGGTTAATGGGTATAGAAAATTTAATGAATGAATAAGGAATAGTATTTGATATTATAACAGGATGACTAGAGTCAATAATCATTTAATTGTACCTTTTACAATAACTGAAAGAGTATAATTGGATTATTTGTAACACAAAGGAAAAATGATTGAGGGCATGAACACCCCATTTTTCATGATGTCATTATTTCCCATTACATGCCTGTATCAAAAAATCTCATGTATCCCATGAATATATACACCTATTATGTACCCACAAAAATTAAAAATAAAAAATTATAACAAAAAACCCCAACACTACAAAGGAAGACTGTTTGATTAGCAGAACAAAATAATTCATAATTTGTTATGAACACTGCATATATGTGGGTATATATGTGCATATATATATGAGCAGAAACCATTAATATTTTCCAGGTTTTGAAATCTCTTAATGAAATGAAAGTAAAAGCATTGCCAGACCAAGATATATTAAAATTGTTCTGAATAAAGTGGCTACTTTTGGTTTGCGAATTTATTCTCTTGAGTCGCTCTCATTATAGAGGGTTTATTTCATTTCTTGTAGGCAGAGTTCACAAGGTAGGAGACTAAAGGGACAAAATATAAAAATCAGACATAAGAAACTTTTAAAAAAAAGGAAAGAGAAAAGAAAAAAAAAACTTTTTTCTGCTGCTGGACCTTAAAGCACACCCACAATAGCCAGAGGAGAGGTAAGATTGGAGGTGTGAGCTGCTAGGTCACATACCTGGTCGTGAACAATGAGGCTAGGATGAGCCTCTCTCTCCTCAGTGGCAGCTTCCATCCTAATGTGGATAAAACCGCAGTAAGTCAGTTGGAGTCCTGCTCTGGTGTTCCTCAGAATGTCTTGTATTTGTTCTTTTGTTCAGCTCACTATCCTTTTCCTCCTTGAGAAATATGAGTAACCCAAATGATACGGTTTTTGAAGTCTGTACTTGCACTAGACCTCATGTTTCTCTTTACAACTCAGGAACAAACCCCTCCATCCTCAAAATACTTTAAGGCAAGTCAGACAGTAAAAGGAAGGAAATCGCTTTTGTCCAAAGTGAAACTCACTTATGTAAAAATTTAATAATAATGGACTAGACTATGCATTATGAAAAGCAAGGCATTTGCTATTTTTAAAGTCAGCAATCTAGAGTCAAGACCAAAATAAACATGGGTCAATGACTTTAGCAAATAACTTTGCAGAAGTAAACTAGAGACTTAGAGAGGTTAACTGAGGTAATGGGCTTCTCATAGCTATAAACATTTCTGAGACTTCTTTGATACCTCAGTAGTATGTTCGTTGTCTCTGCTAAGTGTCCTCACGACAGTCTTGGTGACTCCTAGACCTTATTTATAACGCTTATAGCTAAGGTTTTGAACAGGCCAAACTCCACAGGGACTACAAAGGAGATGGAGTTTTATTATGTCTTAAAGGACCATCTTTAAACATGGTTTTCTCATTCATTAGCATCTCAGGTGACTCCCATGGCTGCATGATCACGTTCAGGTATTGGGAAAAAAAAAAAAAAAAAAAAGGATCAGTCAAATTTAAAATTACAGCTTCCTATGCAGTGTAACATTCACTTCTCTCCAGCTCAGATTTGTCAATGATTTGAATCGGGGCAGGGGTTAGGGAGCTTCCCTGCTACTGAACTCCTATTTTCTCACCATTTGGTTTTGTGTTGACACAGGCATTAAGGATCACACAAATAGGTTATTAGTCCTGTTTCTTTAATTGATACTTCTGTAGACTGTTGAAAATCATTGTCTTTCCCTGGAAATCTTCAATTGGCCATAGACACTGTGTGGCAAGCCATTCAAATGATTGAACCCTTTTGGGGTGTGTGTGTGGATCCATCAAGAGTCTCCTCATCACAGTTTCCTGTTATAGGGACCTGCTCTGGATCAACTTTTTCTGGCCATTTCTCAGCTCCTTCTTGATGAACCCCCACCCGCAGCATCTAACTGCTTGGGTAGCTATGCTTAGCTGCTAGCCTTCTTATAAGGCTAACAAGCATGAGCCTGCTGATTAAAGCCCTGCTACTGTTCAGAACATAGGAAAGGTACTAATCCTTGTTAATCCAATCCTGAGGAAAGTGGTATAGTATCATGCGCCATTCTAATGATACATCAATTTCAACTGCCTGATGGCTAATTTCCATCTTACTATTTTGAACCTCTTATAAAAGGTTTTGAACATCAAGTGCCTAAACCAAACCAACAAACACCTTTGGTAAAATGTCAATAATCCACAGCTTCTTACCTGTCAATGAAATGGCTTTGTCCTTGGCTCTAATGAATGAACATTTTTGGTAAGTTATATACACCTTACTACCTTGAATCACTTGCACAGACCTAAAGGACAAAAGAGAGTTGTGGTCATATCTGAATTTCCAGAACATAGCTTAGTGCCTGGTACAGAGTATCAGTTCATTAAATAGTTGTCAAATTAGTAAGTAGATAAATTAACAAATGCCCTTTTACAGTGAAGAAAAATGCCGGGATATAAGTGATGTTGTAAAGAAAATATATGAAATACATTAGTTTAGTTGTATATTAACCAACTATTTTTTGTTATTTAATACTTTTTAAATTCCAAATATGAAATCCTATGACACCTCTGATGAATTAGGCATTAATCATGCCGTATTTATGCTCTTTTAAAACGCTTATCAAAATTTGGGCCAGATTGTGAGTACTGAAGTCAGTGTCACAAATAGACTTTGGGATACCTCAATCACATCATCACTTTATTTAAATGTCTCAAGTCAGATATGAGTAGTTCTGTAGCTTGGGAAAAATACAGATTGTTTCTGGTGATGGGCTAAGTACCATTTCAATGGGCAGTCACTTCCTCAGTCCATGCTGCATTTCACCTGCTTAATTTTTTGAGCATAGATTTTCTACCTGTGGGCCTTCAGGACAGCCAGTGTTTCTTTTTTGTTGTTAGTTTGTTCATCTATCTAAGTAAGATAATAAGGAAAAGATACAGTAGTAGCAATTTAACTTTTGGCTAGTCACAAAAATTTCTTGTTATGGTAATTTCTAACCTTACTGGTTTATTTTGATATAAATAAATTTTTATTCAGACATAAAAAGTGGTAAAACTGCATATCCTGCATTTTAATTTCACCTTTACTTAAACATCTCTAAATTACAATCTCCACCCTCAAATTGTCTCTTCATTAATTAAAAATACAACGTACAGACAACTTTCTTTGTTAACAAAACCTTTTACAATCTATTCCCAACTTTTTAGTGGAAACAAAGACAAAAGCCTCATGTGGCTTGGTGGCTAAAGCCACTTGGAGTCAAGCCCTTTCTCCATCACTTCCTAACTGGAGGCCCCTAGGATAATCTTTGCATCTTGGTTTTCTCATCAAAACCTTATCATAAAGTGAGGAAAATAATATAAATTATCACAGGAGTTAATTAAATAGAGCCAAGGGCTAAACCACTTCATCAACGGGCAAAAAGCTCTGGATTATTGATATTTTGGCAAAGGCACTCATTTGTTTTTTTGGTTTAGGCGATCTATGTTCAAAACCTCTTATAGCACAAGAAGCACCAGTTTCAGTTTTATTATCCTGGTTCTTTTTAGATTAGAAATCTGAAGCATAAAGAATGGTTTGCTTATTAGACTTCTGCAAAGTCCAAGGATTGGTACCCTGGAAAGTACTTGAGGGTCACCCATTGGCTCTGGCTTCAGAAGCATATACTCCTAGGGTTCTTCTGCTTACTCAATTTCCTTCTGAGTAAAGCCTGGAAAGGTGTCCAGTACGTTTCAGTTCAAAACATGTTGTATGAGCTTTATTAAAACTGAAAAGTTGTCACACAAGGGATTATTGTCCCCATTTTACAGATAAGGAAAATGAAGCTCAAAGAGGTTAACTGAGGTGCACAAGATCGCGTGAGTATTTCATAGCAAAGTTAGGATTAGAACTCCATTCTCCTGATTTTCAATGGTATATTCTATCTGCTGGGTGTTGTTGAACACCCTGAAAGGTTATCGCAACAGAAAGAAAGTTAATTCAGCTGCAGATTGATTAACCTAAAGGGGAATCCAATCAATGTGGGTAGATAGCTGAGAGAAGCACTTTTCTTTCTAGTGTGATGTTTTTACCAGGAGAGCACAATATCTCCTATTTGGATCAGAATAGGAATTCCAAATATCAGAACAAACTAAATTCTTCTTTCCTTTCTATAGTTGCATCTGTTTATTTACAGTTAAATAGTAGTAAATATGCTCCTAAAATTTCTGGCTGGCAGCATGGGGTAACTCTCTTCATTATACTGATTTATGTGGTCATCCTTAGCACCTTTCTGATTTGTGATTGGGTGTGATGAATCTTATAAAGGGTTCAATATTCCCATGATTCAAAATGAAAGTGTTAAGGCAAACGTGAAGGCAGCTTGGAATTTCTTAGGTCAATTACCATTCAAGAGCCCTCCATCTGCAACAAAACTTCCTCCTCCTAGTGGAATACTGGTTCACACTCAGGAAATGACATTTGAGGTGTGGCCTTACTGACTTGAATGAACTGAGAGTTTGTTTGCTTAACAATCTTGAGGGAATCAAGATATAGGTAAAACCAGGAGGATGAAATTTTATTACTATAGGAATATGAAATATGTGTGTTCCTTTTATTTTCCTAATGAATGCATAGTAATAATTTAAAACCATTGAGGTATTGCAATTTTGCTTTGTTTTGCAGTGATGCCTTTAAAAAATTTTTTTTCTTATTCAGTTTTTCTTTGAGAAGAGAAAGGGCTGAGTATTCATTTCATATTACTTGGAATATGTAGCTACTTTTAGCAGAAATAGCTATATTTTTCACTTATTATAATAATCAATTTTTTTCTCATTAAATCTGAAAACTGTACCAAATTACTATTGTATATTTTTAAAGCACTTTACAATCTGCATTTGCACATTCATTATCTCATTTTATTCTTACAACAGCCTGTGAAGTAGAACTTAGGAAAGACTTTGTTAGCCATTGCAAACCCGTATATGAGAATATGGGTTTTTTTGCTTTGGGGAATATTTTATTTTGATTTGATTATCACATAGTTTGCTAATGTGAAAACTAGAATATTCTCTTTATTCTTAACATCCCAACTTCACTTGGCTTTCCCGAAATTTTTATGATATCAAAGTGTAGATAAATTTAAGAGCAATTAGAAAATGAGTAATAATAACCCTTTTATTTAAGAGAAAAATTGGGGTAACTTCCTATTTTTATTAGATGTCTGGAATATTACTACTGTTTTCATCTGAAAAAATTATTCCTTATCTTTTCAAGTTATGCAGAGTAGGTCCAAGTTCTATTTCACTTAGAAATTATCTATTTAACAGCAGTTGCCTTGTTGTTTTTCATAGTGATTTTAGGGAAATATCATCAGAAAAATGAAATAATTCTGCAATCTCTAACCTGTCTCTTTAAGATGTGCAACAAGGGATAGAAGCAAAGAATCTGCAATATTCTTTATAATTTCATGGGGTCTTCTGAGGAAATGTGCCAATTTTATGGGGACTCGTAGGGAAAAATTTTGATTTCATGTGGATTCGAGTGAAAAGGTAAATTTCATGGGATTTCTAAAAATGGCTGGATTTCTCAGGATCCATGAAATCTATGACAGCCATGGAGAAAATGCACTGCTCTTGACATGGAGTAAATTTCAGTGCAGTTTGGCAAACTTTATTTCTTATACACCTGCTATGATGTACATTATATATTTTGAGTCATTTTTGACCGTTTACTCTTTCATAAATGTCTATGAATACTAAGGTTGGCACTCTGTGTACCTAACAACAAATAGAAAAATGTAGTTGTTTCATGAGTTGCTTAGAGAATACCTGTGTGGTCACCTATCTGGAGTCTAGGTCAGGATGCTGGTGCTCAGAGTTCGAGTGGGCCAAATCAGGGAACAGAGGGAAGCCTCTCACTCCTACTGCCATAGTCTTCAAGGAATCATAGAATGTTAGGTTCAAGGAGACCTTAGACAGTGTTGTGGTTCTCCCAAGTATTCCAAGATTTAAACATCTTGCAACAGAGTTCCCTGGGGAACTTGTTAAAAATTTAAACTCCCTGGCCTCACCCCAGACTAGCTGACCCAGATTCTCAGAGAGTAGAACTTGAGAACCTACCTTTGTAATTCAACCTGAATAATTCTGATCCTGATGCACACTCCACTTTGAAAGCTACCGTTTACATCCACTTTTCTTCCCAATTCAAATTGCCTACTATGTTGTCTCTCATGAATTCCAGATCTCTAGTTAAGACCCCTCATCACAGAGAGCAGGATTGAGGCTTGCCGAGATGCCATTAGCTGGTCTTGTGGCTGGAACTGGGGCTGGGTCATAGGAAAGGCTGTTGGGGAAGAAAAGATGTCTAAACCAATTCCGGAAGCCTGTGCTTATGGAAGCACTGTAATGCAACAGCTACAAGAGCTGATACAGGTGTGCTGCATTGGTAATAAACAGTGTTTCCTTGATGCATTTCTTTTTTTCTGAAGTGGGGTACAATTCTTGACATAGTTTGAAGAAAACAAAATAAAGATTTTATCTTAAATTATAGGGTACCTGCAGTTATGTACAATTCAGTATATATTAAAACAGTGGAAAACGCTTTGTTTTAATAAGTAAAACAGTATTAAATTCTAGTCCAGATCATTAAAAAGAGGTTTTTTTATACTTGAATGTGCAATGGAACATTAGAAAGCAACATTAGATGCAGGAATAATCTCTTCTTTGTTCTAGACTGCAGGAAATGCAAGAGCTCCAGCATCCCCGGGCCCCTGCATCCTAAATTCTCATAATGCCTTCTTATCATTGTGACAACAAAAGATTTTCAAAATGCTTCCTGGTGTGGTATTTACTGCCCTTTAGAGAACGATTTTCACTGATTTTCTTTGCCACATCATATTCAGACCTTTCTAAAATGGAAGTATGCACATATGATTCCTCTGCTTAAAGTCTTTCCATGTTTCCCCATTTCTTTCAGGGTGAAGTTCAACAAACTTAGTGGAGCTCAAGGGTCACATTTTTGGTAAGTCCTCTTGGCCAGTTTGATTGTATTGTGTCTCTTCTGTACTCTCATGGCAGTAACCTGTGTGTATACTATACTGTAATTATTTGTTTATTCAATCTCTGAAAGTAAGAACTTTGATATTTTTCTATAAAGTGTTTATATTTCTCAGCCTGGTCTACAAAATCTTCAAGATATACTCCCACATATATTTCTAGCCTTATTGCTCATTGTTTTCCACTGACACTCAGCATTTTAGCTATGTCTAAAATCTGCCTTACAGTTTCAAAAACTTACCTTCTATACCGTTTCTACTCCTGGGCATACCTGAAAAGCCATTCCCTCCTCTCATCACCTGTATAAATTCTGCTCATTCTGTAAGACTCAGTTCAGTTGTTATCAAATTCATTGAGACTATTAAGAAACAGGTACAGTGGTGCTGAGGTTGTAGACGTTATGGAGACATGGCTTTGTTTATATGGAGCAAGTAATCCAGTTATAAATCTTCCCTCTCCCCTGAGGTTGGATTAAGAGCTCTTCCTTTTGCCAATCTCTAGCACAGCACTTATCTCACAATATTGCATTACGGGCTGTAAGCTTCTTGAAGAAACACAATGAAGCATCTTTATGTTTGTGTGATTAGCGCCTGGCATAGTGCTTGACTCATAGCAGGCATGTGAACAGTGGGGTAGAAACCTGGGGAGTTCACCAATTATCGAGATGGCCAATATAATATTTATTAGAAATTTCTAGAGTGGCTGTCTTGGGGATACCTCTTTCATATTTTGAATTTTGATTATTATCATGTACAATATTTCGAAATAGGTCCTCATGTAGTTCTCTGGAGATTTTTCGGTATCTTAATTTCTCAGGGTTTTCCTCTAGTTAACAGCCCCAAAGCTCTGACTTGGAACTTCTGATCATATCTAATTCCTGGGAAGGAGAGGCCAGGGAAAGGGAGGTTAACATTTATACAAATCACCTAGTGTGAATCTTGGGTGCAGGGGATCGGGACCAGCTGTACAGATCCCCCTCCACCTCTTGCCAAATTAAACAGCAGAAAAAAAATGCTATTTCTTCAACCTCTATGTCTTAGTTAATAAAAATTTAAAAAGGAAAACATAGTGGCAGGCCTGGATCCTTTGCTATGTATATTTTCTAAATCCTTCATGGAATACTGGTTTTCCAGCTATATGATATCTGATTTTGTTTTTCTGTATATAAGTAGGCTCTTGATAAACATAAAATAAATGTGTAAATTCTGAAAAAAAACTTCAGATATATAATTTCTATTTCTAAAGCTCAAGACTACTTTTTAGAAGCAGAGGCTCTTCTCCAATTGAAACAAACTGAACAATGGAATTCCCTATATTTTATTTCTCTGCTTAGTCGAATTAAATTTAAAAATCTGGATCTTTTTAGCATAGTAAATGTCATTGGGAAAAAATATATAGAGCTTTCCACTCTTAATATAAAGGTAACTTTCAAAAAAACAGAAACCACCTTTTGTGAAGAAATATACCTAATGTATATTTTAAAATACTATCTAAAACAGTTGTCATTTCAAATGTAAAAGCCTAATAAAACTAAACAAATTGCAAACTGTAAGATGTTTACATAATGATTCGAAAACAATCTTATCAAATTCCCTTCTAGTAAAGCTTTTCACTTTTGTTCCTGAATCATAAAATCAGAAATTTGAAAAGTATGTTACTCTTATTGAGTAAAGCAAAAAAAGGAAAATACTGCTATTGGAGGATCATAGGTGTGGGACACAAATAACTTTAAAAAAATCATTTAGCTTAGGTACGTGGCTCATCCTCATTGCCTGCTGGCCTAGACCATAACTCAAAGGGCCAGAGGAATTGCACCTGGCCCTGGCTTTACTATCTTCTAGCCTTGTTTTTTACTGGGTAAAGAACCTTCAGGTCTACGGGCCTCAATTTGATCATCTGTTAAAAAAGGAAATTTTTTAGATAGGTGTGTCGTTATATAAAAATGGGAAACTATACTGTGTGAATAAATATTGGAATGAACTATCAGATACTATACCACAGTAAAATATTATAATTATTGTTCATTTCTCATTTTTTCACAATGTGACTTCTAATCCTTTGTTTTTTAGGAATATAAAAATTGCACAGATACATTTGATATATAGAAATATACTAAGCTTTTTAGAAATCTTTCAGAATGCATTACTATTCATCCTGCTAGATTCATTTTTAGGACACCTCCACAATGTCATTAACACTTTTGGGTGCTTATAGAGTAAGTGATTGTCACAAATCAAACCTTTAAATTTCAACAGATAAGCATGTGCATAAATACATTTTCAAAATAGAGAATTTAAAATGAATTTCCTGAAAATTAGAGCCTAAAGTTATTTTGATGCCTTTAGACGTATTTTAAATGAAATAAATTCAGTAAAAGCTATATGGCTTATTAATATTTAGCTCTCTTTCCCTTTCAAAAGGGCCATAGTATGATTTTAAGAAAATATTTATTTCATGCAGCTTCAGAGTTGTTGTTGTTCTCCTTCCTTGTATAATTGCATCCATTTTATTTTTTCCTCTTAGAATCAGAGTTTCTATTTTTGCTAGCTTGTGGTGCAGATTTTACCACTAAACACTGGGAATATCAAACTGGGCAATCAAATAAGCTTATTCAAAGCTCCCGCCCCTTGAGACATGAACAGGACGCAGGGCTAAATTTGGGGTTCCAATTCCTACCCCTCAAATGGTGGCAGGCTGAAGCCACACTTAGCCTTCATACAAGATTCATGATAATCCTGGGACTGGCTTGGCTCTGACACTGTATTAGATATGTGAAGATCCAAGCTGCTCTCTACATAACTCAGGGCAGAATAGGGATTGCTTTGTAGACACTCTGGCTGTTTTAAAGTTTTCTTTTAACCAAGTGACTTTGAAATTTCTCAGTATTTTTTTGTGTGTGAGTGAAAAGAGAGTCAGACAGAGGAGAGCTGACGTTCCCTAGGGGCAAATTGTGTTTTCGGTTCCTCTTTATACCAAAGTTTTTCTTGCATTTTATCTTATGTCTCCTCCTACAAGCTAAGGTTTGAGCAGTTCTTTTCTTACCAAATTTAAGGGATGAATGCTGCAAGGACATGTATGGACCATTGGATCTTAAAATACTTTCCTCAATGTATAGAAGGTAATGCACAAGTTTTCATTAATCCCTAACCATATTACTTGACACCCAGGCCTTTTTATTAGAGTTCCTGAATTCCCAAATCCTTAGACATTTATGGAGAATCATTTGAAATCTTTACTTCAAAAACAAATGATAAGATGTAATTTTAATAGTTTTAGACTTTAGAGTTAGCTGAAAGTACTTTTATGTTTTTGTTTTTGTTTTTATTAGGGGAAAGGAAGGCAATAAAGAAGGTACTTTACCACGTAACTTAATTGCATCCTCACAAAATCCTAGGGAGCAGATATTATAAATGCAATTGTAGATGGGCAGAAACAGAATCAGGAAGGTTAGGTGATATATTCAAATCACACAGCTAATACATAGTAGATCCGAAATTTAAAATCAATTTCGTCTAATTCTAAAGTTCATGCTTTTTCCATTGGCTACTAATGCCTCATAGAAAGGAGAGATTGAAGCACCTGACCTAGACAGGGAACAGTGACATTTATATTCCAGTTCCCTGGTTTCTGAACAATTCTACCAGGAAATGATGATAATACCACCATATTACATTTCAGGGTTGCTGAATACATGAGATCAATACACAACTTAGCACCTTCTCCTCCTGCCTGCCCACGTCCTTCTGAAACCTCTGTGAACACTTCCTCTCAGGAGAGCTCCACCGTGCTTTGCTCCGTGTTAGCATTTTCTTATTGTGACACCTGCGTCTTCACCTCATTTGCTGCATAGTGCCATGAAACAGAGAGGCAAATAAATGTTTTTAGAGAAAAAGCAAGAGAAAAATAGTAAGTTAATTAGGACCTACCTTCTTTTGGATTAAAAATGATGCATGAGATATTTTTGTGATACAAGTTCATTGCAACTTCTAGTGAAACAAACTTTCCTATGAAGTAGATCAGAGATAAAAAGAATCACATTCTACACATGCCTCAGTCATGTGTAGAATTATTTTTCTAATTCTTTTTCTACACCTGGCCCGAGTCAGATAAATTTTAATCCTTTATTTGCCACTGAAAACAAAGTTACCTACTATCTGAGTGGAAGCAAAGGTAGGGACTCCCGTAGGAGAGAGGTGTAAGTGGATATTGGATATTGATTTGGTCAGATTTACTTTACCTTATTTCACAATAGAAGACTGTATTTGGGGCTCCTGAAAGGGTCTAAAGAAATGGAGTAAAAATATACCAACCCCAGAGTTTTCTCTGTAAGCTGTTTCTCAGGAATCTTTAGGAAGTTTCCCTTGCCTTTTCATCAGATTTTAAATTCTGTGAGGGCACAGAATCCATTTTTCATACAACTTGTAAGTTTTGAGGCTTTTTCTGCATGTCAGGTACCGTTCTAGGTATTGAGGGCAAGAAGAAAAAACAGATTTTGGTTTAAATAGCTTATATCGTGTGTGTGTATGTGCGCGCGCATGCGTGCATGTGCGCGAGCACACGTGCATGCATGCACACACACACACACGGTGAGAGTTTATGTTTGCGTTGCAGGAGGGACACAGGTAATGAACAGATGCATACAAAATATATAAGGTGGCAAAAATAAATGCCAGTAATGATGAGTTTCATAAAAAAACAAAACCAGAAGGAGCTAGAAATTGGCTCGGGTTGGGGTGGGTAGTTTCCATTTTATATTGAATAGTAGAAGAAGGAAACTCTGATAGGTTATTATTTGAGAAGAAACATGTTTCTGACATTTTTCAGAAACAGCAAGGTCAGTATGACTTGAAAAGAGAAACAAGGTGACTGGTAGGGCAAGCAACAAGGGGTTAGACTGTACAGGACCTTAGCAAAGCCATAGCAAAGACATTGTATTCTACTTTGAATGAAATGAGAAGCATTAGTAGGTTTTGAGCAAAGGCTCACTTCAGCTGCTGTGTTCAGACAGAATAGAGGAGCAAGCATAGAACTTAGTTATCTTTATTAACTGCCTCTGCACACACATAGAGGGTTGCAGAGGGGACTGCGTGAGATAATACACACAGAGTTATTGCATGAGTTAATACATCCTAGAACATAAAAATGCTCAATGTCTTTGTTTGGAGGCCAACATAATTAAGTGGTTTTGAGGTAGTCTTAACCATTTCCCTGCCTGGATTCAATCCTTGCTCCATTTCTTACTTGTTTGATTTTCTAAAAGTTATCTAACTCCTTCATTCCTCAAATTTCTCATCAGTAAATGTGAATAATAATAGTGTCTACATCACAGAATCATCGTGAGGATTAAAATTAGTCTATGTCTATACAAATATCTACGGCATTACTGTGCACATAGTAAACATTCAATAAATGTTATCAATGTCACTATATAGCTTTTACATTTAGATGAGATGGTTTCAGGTTTTCCATCTCAAAAGCTTCTTATGAAGTAAATCAGATAAATACTATTTCTGTTTTGTAGACAAGGGGATTGACATTCAGAGAAGTGAAATGACTTGCTCAGGATCACTTAGCCAGAAAGCACTGGAGTGGAATTGAACCCAGATCTTCCTGGTATTCTTTTCATTATATTCCACTGCATTTGAGTGTTTATATATGTTTTAGAAGAACTCAAGTTCAAGCCTCTGAGCTCTAAATTGATGATTCTTTTTATTTTATCATAGCTCTTAATAAAATATTTGTATAATGAATGAAAGTATGCATTAATAAAAGAAAGAAATGAAACGAGAAAGGAGAATCCTTTAGAAAGAAGACAAGTTTAGGTTGCTAGAACGTGCAGCGTGGATTTAGGAGACTGGATACCAATCAGTTGTTGACACATTGTATAATTCTGAGAAAATTGCCTAACATCTTGAGTCTTTGGTTTCTTCATCTGCTAAATGAAATCTCAGTATATTCTCATATCTGCTGGCTAGATTTGTGAAAATATATGCCAAGATAAAGATGGAAACACTTAGGAAAAAATGCTCCATATACCACATGTGTTGCTACTATTAAACTTCTCTAAGAAAATTCAGATCTAGACACCTCTAAAATACCTTCTGGGGTTGGTTAGTAAGCATTTGCTCAAAAACTTGAATTTTTGCACTTTTTTTGGTGGGGGAGGGTGAGTATGGATTAAAACTTTTTTCTAGTGGCTTAAATTCATGGTAATTTTCCTAACTACCTTAGAGAAAGTTGTCCAATCTCACTTTCTTCTTGATTTTCGTGGTAAAAGTAATCGCCTGGTGTCTTAGTCCTTTCAGGATGCTATAACAAGACGCCGTAGACTGGGTAGCTTATAAACAACAGAGATATATTTTTCACAGTTCTGGAGGTGGGGAAGTCCAAGCTGAAGCTGCCAGCAGATTTGGTGTCTGGTGAGGACTCTCTTCTGGCTTCACAGACAGCACCTTGCAATGTCCTCATGTGGTAGAAGGGGAAAGAACTTCTTGGGACCTCTTACCCAATCAGTAATCCTGTTCATGAGGACTCTGCTCTCATGACATGAACATCTTCCAAAGGCCCCACATCCAAGTATCTTCACATTGAAACTGTTCCACATATGAATTTAGGGGAATACAAATATTGAGACCTTAGCAACAGCAGGCTCTCTTCCCCAACCATCAGCAGTCACCCTTATTGGGAACAGTTAACAAAACTTTATTGATTTCAATAAACATTTATTGAATACCTATTATGTACCAATAATTCTACTAGGGGAAGCCAAAATTATAAGACATCATTTCTGACCTTATGGAGTTCATAATTGAAATGGGAAGACAGTCTCACAAACCATGCAGAAATCACATGTGATATAAACTATAATGGAAACATTTACAAAATGCTTTGGGCATGTATTCCAAAATATGCTTGCCCATGACTGGTGTTGGATGGAGAGGATTAGATTAAGAAGGTACACCACAAAAGTTGTTCAAACTAAATCTTAAAGTAGAGGCTGGAGATAAAATGAATGCTGGGGGCTTTGAAGAAGCAGAGTCTCTGAGTTTGTTCCTTTCATTTATTTTTTGATTTATTTATTTATTTAGCCACAAACAGATTTCTTTCTTTTTTTTTATTTTTAGAGGAATGGGATATAGCTGTTACTACAGGAGGAAGTTTTTTGGGGAGGTATTTTAGGACATTTACAGATTGAAGGAAAAATGAGATTAACATTTTAGAAGAAAATTAGCAAAGCAATGTCTTGTGGATGCAGGAGGGCTGAATTAGTTTGAAGGGAGAAAGAAGACTTTGTTGTGCTACTACCAACATACGGATGCACTGATGTGACACAAGCACCCACTATAGTAAGGCTATTTTCTGAATATTTACACCTTTAATGTCTGGGGAGAATGAAACATAGGGGCATACATCTTCATAGAGAATAATAAATATTGGTTTGACCCTGAACTATGAGACATTTGCATGTCAAAATATTTTATATCAGTAGTAGGCGAAATTATGATAAAACTGTGGCTGGTGTGGCTTGTGTTTAAAATTTCTACTCTATCCTGAGCGAATAAGAGCTAGTCAGGTGATTGAAGAAAGGTCACAGGCTTTATGGAACTGACCAATTTAGATAAGCAGTCAGTATTATCTGATATTTCTCAAGACTGAACCTGAACTCCAAACCTGGAGCTTTGCCCAGCTGCACATCCTATCTGGCTTATGCTTTTTCCTATAGGCAACTAAGTCAGGATCAGATGGGTGGCAGATACCAGGCCATATGCATATTTATAATATTGCAAACTTGCCATCAAGCTGACTAAGCCAAATTAAGCATAGAAGAAATGAAAAGTTTAGATGGAAGCTGATGTTTTTAGGATTCCAGGATGTGGCTCTGCCAGAACAGTGTGTTAACTTAATGAGCGAGAGCAGCTCGCATTTCAGGAAGGAAAGCAGCCACGTAGTCCTGATGAATCAATCCCTGTATGAGGGTTCTGTGCCTTATTGAGTATCCCCTCTCCCGACTCCGACACACTACCTTCCCCATCAAGTCCCTCTTACCCTCACCTCTCACAGTCAAAAACAAAACAAAAAACAAAAAAACAAAAATAAACAAACAAAATCATCATCTGACTGATTGTAAAAATACACTCATGGTTTGGATTTTGCCCATCTGATAGCAGTAGCCTTTTCTGTAGACCATGGTAATTACTCTGCAAATACATTGCTTCTGAATTCCCTTTAATGCAGTCTTTTGTTCCTTCCTGCTCGTTTTCTCTTTTGCTTTTGAGCCATTTCCTCTCTCCTTTCTCAATAGTCATCAGAGTTTTAGACACCTCCATAATTATCTCTTCTAATCCCTTTCTTTCTAATGAAAAAAATAAACTATTTTTTCTACGTTTTTTCACAGTTATAAACATTGATAACATTTATCATTTTGTTGTCATTTCTGTACCTTTCAACTCTTTGATATTTTTCTTGTAATAAGATGCTTGAAACTTTTCCCACCATTTCAGTGGCCTATCATGCTGTGATTAGTGTCCTTTGCTAATTTTTGTCATATCTCTAGTCTTATGTAACCTTCTGTTTTGAATGTTGTAGATGACACAAAAGCAATGGTTTCAAATTTCTGCTTCCTTTGGGCTCTTGATCTCTCTTTTGGTCCACATATGCTTAATGGTGTGTGAGCATTTTAGGCTTCACTCTCTGTTGCTATTACATATATTTACTTCTCTATCTATATTACCATGTTAGTAGGCTGGAGTCATACATAAAGCACCCCATATTCTCATTTTTGGAATGCTTCATCAGTCACTTGTCCCAGGCTAAGTGAAAAGTGTATGCCATATATCTTCCATTTGCTGCTTTCTTATATAGCCATCTCTCTAAGATCTCAGGCAGAAAATAAAAGAATTCCCTTGTCAAAGTATGATGAGAAAGGGGAAATGTCAAAGCTCTTCCAAAGAATATATGGTTGGAGTCCATTATATCAAGAGTTTTCAAAGGGAAATGCTGTCTCTTTTAATCTGTCCCCTTTACCCAGTAAGCTTAGAGCTCCTGTCTATTCTTGTTTCTTGCACCCTCAATTTACTAACACTAAAGTCAACACCAAGCTGCATAACTAGATGAGGAAAACCTCTAGCTACACAAGATTACACTATTACCATCTGGCATAGTTAGTGGTCTCTGATTTATTTTATTGTATTTTATTCCCATGTCCCATTAAACTTACTGCACACTGAGAGACTTTGACTTGGCAAAAGACTAAGACATTGCCCGGGCCTGTTCTAGAACCCCCATATTTTCATTGCTGATATACAGCAGTTAAGTCCCCAAACAGATTTACTTCCTGTTAAAAGTATTAATAATGTTGTACTTCCTCTTCTGTCTGGGAAAGGAAGCTTTATGTGGGGCTTTCCACTTGCACATTTGGTAAAACCAAGCTCCTTGGGAGACAGTAACATTTTGCCTTTGTCTCATTTGAGTGAGACAGAGAAAGAAAGAGGTCCAACAAAGGAATATTCTGGGAAGAAAGTCTATTCCCTAATAGTTCCAGTTTATATATAGAACCCCAAGAACCTCATGAATTTTAAAAGGAATTTAATTTGGAAGTATGTACATATTTTATCTTCCAAAGATATGGTGGTGTCTTTATGCAAAAACCCAAATAAAAGGATACTTTTAGGGCAGTAGCTGTATTGATTTACTCAAATTGTATCTTTTCCATTGCAGAGGAAGCCTTCCAACAGAAAAGGTCTAACTGGTTACAGGAAGACTCTGGGGGAGGTGGAAATCTGTCCATTTAGCTTGGGGGACAGTAGAGGGTTGTTAGCGTGAACTTCCAAGGTAGAGAAAGATTGAAGTAGTTGAGGGACATTTTCCACTACTGCACAGAGAAATTCTGAGAAGCCCATTGCTGTGAGAAGAGGAGATACTTCCTATGTTAGTTAGGCCCATAGGAGGAATGGAGACAGAAGAGGAAGCGACATGCACTGCACTGCAGTTTGTCAAGAACACCAAGATGCTGCTTCTGGCGGAGTGTTCCCTTAGGGCAGGGTCCTAACTGCGGTCCACTCTGTGCCCTCATGTGGTGGGAGGGAGGAGGAGGTAGTGGCTAAGGTAGCAGCAGGTGCTTCTGTGAAAGTGAACAGCAAAGGAGCTTCATTCTTGTCTTTACCCATTAGTTTTCCCTTTACTGGTGCTCTGATAAGTGTTATTATTTATATAGTTAGGCAGAGAAACTTATTCAGGCTAATTTAATAAACACTTATTTGGCCCACTCTTTCTATCAACACTTTGTTAGATGCTGAAAATACAGAGGAGCAGCACGTGGTTCCTGTGTTCAAGTTGTGTTTTAGAATGTTTTGCAGATGTGAGGAGATTTCTTTTCATCAGGTGATGTGTAAGCCCTCACACAAATGGTCTCTAACTAATTAAAATGACAAGTTTATACAAGATGCTGGTGAGGTACCATGTGTTCTATTTTCTGTCCAAACATCACAGATGGTGATTGTGTGTAATAGAATATATTCAACCTGGTCAAACCCTAAGAGAAACTTGATACCACAAGGCATGCATACTCCATTTCCTGAACTGGTTGTCTCCTTAAGGAATAGATAACTGCATACCATTGTCATAACAAGAATAAAGGATAAGCTGTTTAACTTAGGTCTTTCAAGTGACTTATTTGTACATGGAAAGCATTCAAGTTCAAAGGATATAGAGACAAAACAATTAGAATTATGGCAGCATGAACAGAGACAGTGTCAAATTTGTGACAGAAATTGATAGAAATATGACAGCGTTACAGCTATGGTGAAAATCTTACTTTAAAACATACTGAAATGTCTGTGATTTTTCCATCTACTGTTCCCCATTTCTATCACAATGAAGTACCTTTTTTTTTCCAGCTATTCTTTTCCATGAAGAGAAAAGAACAGACCCAAGGACATAGAACCCTGTATCGGAGCCAAGGTTAGAGCAGAGATATTTTTGGCTCCTAATTCTCTGCTGAGTCCATTAGACTATGTCTCCTCTTCTTTCTATTATTTGATTTTCTGTACTCTGAGTGTTTACATACTCAAAGTGATAAAATACATTTTTGTTCTTATGTTACTAATGCAGTAGAGGTATTTTTTCTATTTTGACGAACTGCAACACACTAAACACGGCAAATAACAGCTTTCAACAAAATGTTTTCAAGGCATGCCTTGAAATGGGAGTTAAAAATAGGAATGCAAATGCTAATAACAGTATTGATAAAAGAAACTCTGGCTTCAAAAGTGAGAAATTCAATTAGAAAAAATGAAGGTGACAGTATTTGCGTAAAATACTCCACAATGTCTGAGAGTGCTAATGGAAGCCTTCATTCCATGGTATTATCACAGATTAGATATACTTTTTCTCAACATAGTTGCTTGCAGGTCAGCTAAGATAATAGTGGGAGTGTTTCTGGGACTGGCCATCCTCCTTGTTGTTGACCCTGTAGGCGATAACCTGAAATTTAGATTAATTTGATATCTGTAAACAATGAAAAGCAGAACTACTAAGTCATCAACCCACTATACCCAGTATAAGTAGCTTCTTAATGTTCAGAGACACATGCTAGTCATAAACTTTGTCTGCCTCTCAAAGAAGTTAATGCTTCACTATGTATTTTAATGTCTTATAATTTATTAATGCTTACAGACTTAGAAGAAAACATTATTATATGAAAGTACTTTATTTTTTATATGATTTTACCCAAAAGAGCTCAAGAAGCTTATGAGACTGCCTGTCATTAATTTTCATAGCATCTCTTTCAGGGAGGGAGCAAAAAGCATTCTGTTCATTGTTACTATCAATATTTTTAAATGATGTGATATAAAGCTGTTCACTCTGAATCTTTTCTCAATGGACGTGGAGATCAGTCTATCACTTTACTTTATGTGAGAGACCTGAATTTTTCTCTTTAAAGATGGAGTGAGCTGGAAATGTACATATTAGATAGGAGTTTTATGGAGTCTGAACAATTTACCAGAGTTGGAGTGGGGATGTCAAGGTAAAACTGGCCTTTTGAATACATATGAATATTTGGAATTATATACTATATATAAATAATATATATGTAGATAGTTGATTGAGGACCAGCTTTTAAGCCAGGCTTTTCAAAAGTATCTATTATGTAACATTAGCTGTATAAGACATTCTTAAAATAAAAGCTCAATAAATATGGTCAACTTTTTGTTATTACTCATTTTTAGATATTAACCATATTTAATGGTATATTAAAAGTTCTGATAAGTCTTGAAGTAAAGCAACATGCTTAACTTTGTAAAACCTGTCCAAACTTATTTTAACACAAAATCCTTTTTCAGGTAGCACCCATAAAAAAACAACACTGAGAAAATAACCTTAACTCACGTCATCTCTGTATTTAACATGTTGGATACATTCCTTCTTTACTAAGAAAGATTGGTAAGCCATGGTACTTTAACTCAAAAAGATCACAATCTGCAAGAGCTATTTTATGGTGTTTATAACATTAAGAAGTTTAAAAGGCTGAATAAAATTGGGAATGCTAATTTCCAAATGACCAAGACAGATAAAATGTGCCTTAGGAGTTGAGAGAAAAATGTAGTATAGGGAGTAGGAGTTTATAAAAGGTTTAGTTCTTGAGGCATGCAGAAAGATTCAAAGCAGTCACGGTATGTCAGGTGCAGGTGAAGTGAAGTGGGAAAGGGGGAGGCAGAGCATGGAATTCCATCTTAAAAGGAGGAGCAAAGAATGTTTGATGACCTGTATGCAGGCTTAGTAATGATGGGTTAAGGAATACAGACTTTGTTCCTCAGTCTTCTGACTTAAATGCATTAGTAGATCTTCAGGCTTTACCTCATAGACTCTATTGTCGCTGTTGCCACCACAATTGCTTACAGTTGGTGAAGCTTCTGTCTCTATTCATGTCTTATCAGCTTCCTCACCTTTCTTTATAGGCTCATCCACTAGATTTTCAGTGGTGAAGCAGGAACACAATTGCGTATTATAGCTACATGCATGAAGTAACAAACTGGGAAAGCAAACTGTTAAATATAATATGTTGCATCCTCCAGCATTGACAAATATGTCCTCATAGTAACCTTCAAGTCCAGGCTCAAATTTAGAATTCTTATGATAAGTAGGATTCTAAAAATAACCCCATGTTGTTGGCTGAATAGTGTTGTTACATTGTTACAGTCTCTAGTTAAGCACTTTTGTAACCTCAAACACAGCAAGAGCTCTCAACTGATTTTAGGTTAAGAAATTTTATTGTAAAAAAATTAATTTTTAAAAAAATTTATTATACTTTAAGTTCTGTAGTACATGTGCAGATCATGCAGGTTTGTTACATAGGTATACACGTGCTATGGTGAATTTTTTTCCTTTCAATCAGAGGAATAATATGTTAAAAATGGAATTTTAATTATTTTAAATTTGAAGTTATTAATAAGTTGGATTTGAGGTGCAAACGATTGAAGGAAGTATTACCTGATGGGAATGCATTGCAGTAGTCTGAACACAAGGTGAGGAATACTCAAATATTGGTAGTATCAATGGAAATGTATTTTTAAAAATACCAATAAAAATACTTTGATACAGTTGAGTTTGAAATTGCAATATTGTTTGTAAGTAGAGATATTTTGTATGCAATTGTTGATATGAAACAATGATTCAAGAAAAGATCCACATAGGAACAAAGAGGCACTTAGCCATAATTAGTATTATGGGGATATCTGAAATTGTAAGAAAATAAGATTTTTTTTTCAGGGGAGAATGCAGAGGAATGAGAATAAAACCTCAGAGGATTATGACGGATCAGGCACAGAACAAAGAAAATCCAGAGACAAAGAAAGCCAGAGAGGGAAAGTGCACAGAAGAAAAGCTTTTCCAGAAGGTCCCTGCTGAGATGGACCTGAGTAAATGGAAGAGTGAGGCTCTAAGCACAATCAGGTGAATATGAACATGGAACATCCTCTCTTGCCTTACACAATATGCTTCTCTCTTGCTTTTCTCATCTTGGTGTCAACTTCTTGTTCTCCCTCTGGTGTTCTGATGTGGGTTAATAGCCTTGTTTGGCTTTCTGGGTCTCTGAGCTGGTTCCTGTTGGCTGACTTTGTTCCCACATAGGCAGATTAGACTCGCTGTTTCTGATCTTGTCTTTACCTGCAACTTGACTCCATTAGAGCAGATTGAACTGGAGGGTTTGAGGTCTTTCTCTGACAATGTTGGGTGGTCTTCAAGGTTAAATGAAACAAGGAGAATAAAGATTAGGAAAAGGAGGCAGAGATTAGGTGGCTATTAGTGGCCTTGAAGAGACCATCTCTGGTCAGAAAAGTTAAAAGAATGTTAATTGACCAATCAATAATCTAACCGTAGTCTCATCGCTTTGTATTGTTGATTTTTCTAGGGAGTCTGAAGAGTGTCTAATGTGAAAATTTATTTGGTACTCATTATTTGGAGGAAAAAGGTAGCGCCAGAGTTCAGAGAGTTTTGTCATCACATTTCTTATTTGTGTCTCCTCAGAATGCCAAAAATAACCCCAATTTCATTCATCAGGACAGGAAATAAACAGCACATTAACACTTGGCTGAAGATGCTGCATAAACTATGAGGATTCCTCTAGTCAGGATCTCAAGCATATGCAATGCACAGTCATCCATCCCACACATATTTACTGAGTTCTTAGTCTATGCTGGGGACTATTCTGTATGCTGAGTTTTGAGTGGTAACAAGAATATAAAATCCTTTCCATCAAAAAATGTATGCTTTAGGGATGTGAAGTAGACAAAATTAAACATAAAAACAATGAAAATGTTTGTAAGTACATAAATCACCTTTCCTTTTCCTTTTTTTTTAAGATGTAGTCTTGCCCTGTCACCCAGGCTGAAATGCAATGGCATGATCTTGGCTCACTACAGCCTCCACTTCCCAGGTTCAAGCAATCCTCCCTCTCAGCCTCCAAAGTAGCCAGGATTACAGGCGCCTGCCACCATGCCTGGCTAACTTTTGTATTTTTAGTAGAGACAGTGTTTCGCTGTGTTGGCCAAGCTGGTCTTGAACTCCTGACCTCCAGTGATCGCCTGCCTCAGCCTTCCAAAGTGCTGGGAGTATAGCCGACAGCCATCATTCCCAGCCCTATATTGTAATTTCAACGCAATTGCTTTCTCATGTGTTCTCCAAATTTATCCTAATAAGATCATTTTCTAACCTTCACTACACCGAAACTTTTCCATGAATTTTGAACCTAGGCTGATAATTGAATCTTTGTTAGATGTTATTTATTTACTTCCTAGTGACTACTGTATATCTTTAATCTCCATTACAGTTTTTGATTTTTCCATTAACAAAACAGAGACCTAGAATCACCGTAGAGTCCTTTCTTGCCAAGAAAATCTGCTGGTCTTTATACCTTGTCATTTTACCTCTTCGATATACTTAGAACCCTCCTTGTCTATGCCAATTCCATGGCTACTTAACTAAATAGCATTATTGCTTTGGGTTATTTAAATAGTCTACTAACAGACCCCTTTGCCTCATAATTTGAGTGAGCCTCTCCAATTTATCCCTTATCCAAAATGACCTTAAAACACAAATATGATCAAGTCATATCTTCATTTAATATCTTTCAAAGACCTCTCATTAGCCAATAATAAGTTGTAAATACTCTAACTTTGTCATCACAGCTTTTTGTGACCTGGCTTCTGTTGTACTCAACAGTCTCAATCCTGTCATTTTTCCTCCCACCACCTCTGATCCAGCTATGCTAGTGAGCCTAAGAATTTAGAAAGGGCACAGACTTTGTAGATCCTTCAGACTTGGCTTCCAGTCAGGCTCTGACATATTATAACTATAATGAATTGCTCAAACATTACCTGGCCTTCATTTTGTCTTCTTTCAGAGGAATGTAATGTTACCTACTTTGTTAGATTGTTAGGAGGTTCAATGTATGTTTATTTAATAGTTATGCACCTTGCGTATTAGGTGATAACACACTCAAATGCTATAAACTATAGCTATAATGTAATTACTCACCCTCTGTCTAGAATACTCTTTCTCCAATGTTTAACTAGGTGATCATAAGTCAGGTTTTAATTCTTTTTTCAAACTTTAGCGTAGACATAACCTTCCCTGAGATACTTTCCTTAAGTTTATAAGGATTAAGTTCTGAAGATTGTTAGAACTGGGTTCCATCTTAGTTCCGCTATACAGTATTCTATTTGTATTACTATTGGCAAGTAACACGTCCATGGATCCTCAGCTTTCTCATTTGTTCAATGAGGATAAAAAAATTCCCTATTTTGTGCGTTTCTTATTAGACTATTTTTTAAAGGACAAATAAATCTACCCCTTCTTTCTCAACATATAAACATTCTCTTATTTCTACTTTTTATCTCCATCTTGTTGATGTTCTTAATATTTTCAATATTAATGGAAAGGCACCAATCTTATTTTCCCAAATTATAGGTTTATTATGAAGCACTTTAATCTTTCTTCGAAAGGCCTTGCTATGAGACTGATTTTTTTCTACATTCCTTTTGGAAACAGGAAGGTCTTTATTTATAAGTTTGGTAGAATCCAGGCATGAGCCAATATATGCTTATTTGTTTATATGTATTAGATATGAATGCATGATGTTGCATAACATCTGCATCACTAGAGCCCACCACCTGCAGAGATGTCCCTGTATAGCAGACAGAATCAATTAATGCAGAAGATTTGGTTTGTATTCGGTATTGGCAATTGGAGTATAAGACCTATTTAGGGTAAGAAACATGTTCTCTTGAAAAAAAATAAATTATTTAGTGTAGTAAAATAGTTTCTTTAAAGGAAAACTGGCCCGTACTTGAGCAGACACATGGTCATGAGCACAAGAAATTTTAAATAGGCATCTTTACAAAATTACTACATGATTATTTTTGTAAACATGCACAAAATATTCATTCACCATTATCTTTTAAATACTAATATAATGTAAAAATTCTCAATTTGGTGTATTTATACATTTCATTTTTGTTTTTATTATCTTCTTCAATGTTGGAAATATAACCCATTGCAAAACTATCTTGACAAAACTCCAAAATCTCTGTACAACAATGCTATTTGAATAATACTATTTGAATGATCATACCAGAAGATGAACAGAATTGATAGCAATGTCTTTATAGACTTTTAATAATAGGATAGGAGTGCTTATATTTCCTGCTTTAGGCATTTTTTATAACACTTAACAAATGGTCACTAAATGAAATCTATAGTAGGCAACCCACAGTCTCATTTCCATCTGTCTCTTTCTTTCTAAACATAATTGCTTTCAATCAGCTCTTGCTCTATGAGTTTTTTAAAATTGTGTAGAGTGCTTCCTTGATGAAAACAATATGGAATATCTCAGCTTCATCCCCAGAGATTGAGGCATGTCTGTAATAACCTTGAAGGTTTATAGGTGTTTTACTAGCAACTGATGGCTGGAAAGTTAATATTTACTGGACAGCCTTATAAAAGGTTTAGCTTTCTCTTGAAATCTTTACAAACTATCTGGACCATGCTGAATGATTTCTTGAATGAGTTGACTCATCTTTTGCTGTTCACACACACATATTCCTGAAAGGGATGAATCACCAAGAAGAGTGAACCTTGAGTACAGACTGAAGCTCGGCCAAAGTAAATACCAGCCAAAAAAATCAGCATTTTCTTCAGCTGGGTAGCTCATGGGCTAAGGAAGAATGGGCTACACATACACAGAACTCAAAGTTTCATTGATCAGAGAGAGAAGTTCCAGGTATGGGCATTCTGACACAGCCAATCAAATCATTCTGGATTGGAAAGACTCAGAGAAACTGGGAGACAGAAAATGCCATAAAAATACATCAAGTTAATTTCACGCTTTTCCACCTTCAACTTTAGCACAAATTAAATTTAATGCTCCTCAGCCTGAGTGGTCTGCATGCAAAATGGTACCACGTGGTTGAGGCTCATGGACATAAAAAGAATTTGGTATTATTTATAAAACAATATGAAAATATTTGTTTTATGATCATGGGTTGCTTTACAGTAATTAAAATATTCCCTCCTCTTCTTCTTAAAGGTACTGAAACTCTTGTAGCTCACACAACGTTAAAATTAAACTGTTTACTGTTCTGCAATATTAGATACCAAGTTAAGATGTTTCAATTTCCACATAAAAATTAGTGATTTCATTCATTAGATGATTTCTAAAACGTCTTCTTGTACTAATATTTTAGAATCTAAGTAGGGTCATCTTTGTCTCAACATAAATGTTAGAATAAAATTCCACAGGACAAACAGACGTGATGTGTGCATGGTCTATATGTCTGGGAAACAAACATATTTCTAATGTTCAGTAGAATTGCTGACACCAGGTATCTAACCAAGATGAAACAAATCCAAGCTAACCCTGCTGACACATGACAGCCCTAAGAAGTAGCTAAGGATTCAGGTGTTTGACCTGTAAATATTTGTGAGAAAATAACACAAAATTTATCCTCCCTTTCTTCTGTTATTTCCATGCTCTGGAACATAATGTCAACCGACCAGAAACCCTGAAGAATTTTGGGGCTTATGTAAAAGTCTGCCTTCTTCCAGATCTGTTTCTTCAGGAATATCGAGATGAGACAAACCCACAGGAACTGGGTATTTGTTGAAAGAGCTGGGTAGAGGATCTAGGTACAAGGAAGAAAACTGACAAAGTAGTCAAAAATTAGGCTTTCGGTCATTTTTTATCACAATTAACATATTCCTTCTGCCCCGTATCTGTCCAAGGACATTTTCCCTCTGTTTTATTCTATAGTATGGTTACATTTCAGGGCCTAGAGCTTGGAAGTTTCTGCTCAAGAACTCTTGAGAGAAGCTTTTCCCAGCAACTCCTGTCTAACCCACTGGCCTTGTGAGTGAAAGTGAAAATGAAAAAGTTGTATTTTCACTGGATCCCATTAGGTTGGACCTACTTTGCTAAAATGCTTCTTTTTGATGGAGGCAAAAGAGGTGGTAAAGCCTTTTAAACTTTTATTTTATTTTTTTTCAAAAGGTAAAAAAAAATTAAAGGCATTGGAGATGTAAATGGAGTCCTTGTGTTGCCATGGTCATCTTTTTTCTTTTCATTACAATGACACTCATAAGGGATTCTAGTTAGGTCTACATATTGCAACAGAGAAGGCAGGAAAAGAATGAAAGTATGTTTTATGCAAGCTAAACTAAGCCTTTCCCAGATGATGCCTAAAGATGCCTCGATAATTTTTGTTCACCACTGCATTTGTATAAAGTATGGCATGAATCTAAAAGATTTCCGTTTTCCAGTGGGAATTATAATGAACACATATGTTCTTGTCTTGGGCAATCTTGTCGATTTTTTTCCTCCTAATCCAAGCAAAATAGACTTGGGAAATATTATTTCATTTTTTTCCTGAATTTTGTTTTCTTTTTTCTTCAGCATCCTCCTAAAATCCTGCAGCTGAGCTAAATGCCCATGCTTTTCTCTGCTGGAATCCATCCACCTTCTCTCTGCTCAACGATTCAGTCTCTGGTAGTTCTCTTTTCCTTCCCCATCCTCACCTCCATCTCCAGGATTGGTAATCCCCTTATGCACCTTTTTAAAAGTTGTTTAAATACATCTGTGAAACTTTCCCTGTCTTCCTCGAAAGTGTTAGTTGCTCCCAAAAGTACCATGGAAACATTCCATTAGCACTTACCTAATTGCACTGCAGTTATCTGCTCACATCTCCTTCTTCCACTGGACTGTGATATTCTTAAGGGCATGACTATGCCTTTGTCAACTTTGTATCCCCAGTGTTCAACCTAGTACCTGGGCACTCAATAAATGAGTGAATCAAGAGTGGGATAAAAGAGTGGCAAGCAGAGCGCGGCATAAAAGAATTAAAGCAAGCATAGAAAGGCCAACATAAAAGGCTACTACTGACTGTCCCATTGTCCCTCCCCACATCCCCTGGGGGAGATAGTGGCAGTATCATTGTGGACAACGTGAGGCAACTTTGAAGTGGAAGCTGGACCAGGTCAACAGAATGCAGTAAAGCAAGTAAAATCATTGATCTGGTAGACTCTGGCTAAGGGATAGTGGTTGTCATGTGCTTGTGTGCTAAAGGACTGGTGATTTTTAAAGCACTTAAGTATGATTGTGACTTGTAGATAAGTGATAATCTGTAGCAAGTGTTAGCAACAATGAGTTAACAATTTATTAACTACTTCCTATGTAGCAGGTGTGTACACGTCTAGGCACTATTCTGTGTTATCAGCAGTCAGATTATCAATTTTTATAATTTTAAATACAAAGGGGAAAAAAACTAAGAAATTTTAAATATTTCAAACTAGGTCACACAACTGCTAAGTTTTGAAACAAGTTGAGTTGCCTCCATCAGCTGAGGCCAAAATCCGCTCTTGCCAGAGATTCACACCAGGAAGATGTCCTGGAAACCAGGAAATCTATCACCTGGGCAGGGGTGGATTTCCACTGACATGTGACCAAATCAGTTCTTAGTTGATTCTAAGAGTCACTGGAGTCCCGTGATTTGCTGCTTTTTGCCAGAAGGACTTCAGAAAGTTCTTAATTATTTTGTAATGGTGTTCTGTTGGAACCTTGGCCAAGGGCTACATTTTGCCAGAATCAACAAACTTACAGCATGTCAGGAGGTTTAAGTTGCAGGAGAATTAATACACCATTTCTCCTGAATTTCCTTTAAAGCCTTAGGGACATAAAACACATTGTGCCTCAGATTTTCTTTTTCTTAACCAAAGTTCATAAGAAAGCCTCAGGTCTGTTCCTCTTATGTGTGCTCATTATGGTTCTATTAATACTATTAATATTATGCAGTTTTTCCCAGACTCACTTTCCCACTTCTTTACCCCTTGCAACTTTTCTTTCCTTTATCTGGGACCTCTGTGTCATGATAAACAAAGCTCCCACACTTCAGGGTCTTCACAGAAAGCTCCTTTCACCTTCTTACTGAGATGAGGCCTGAATCTCCCTTAAGACCATGTACCTTTCTCTTGTACCCTTCCATGATGGCAGTTATTTTCTCTGTCCTGAAGAGCTACAAGTGAGGTCTCCCCTCTCTCAGAAGTCCCCATCTCCACAATTGAGCTGTCTGCAGCCCTTGTTTACAAATCTCTGCTTCTACAATTCTATACTTAACATTTTTTTTCAAAAAATAAAAATAATGGCCAAATTTTGTATTTGAGACTTCTTTTTTCTCTCTTGTTACCTGTGTCTCCTCATCACTGGTCTGGATGTAGTCTGCTGTTCTTACTTATTTTTAAAAATAGCTTTTTTTTTGGTTTGCAATTTGTTTATAGCTTCTTGCATGTAAAACATTTAAGACAAAAATTTCCCTCAAAGATTTACTTGTACTGGTGTTGCAAAGTTTTAATAGGAAGTAACTTTATTATTGTTTAGTTCAAAATTTTTATTTCAGCATGAGTTTTGAGTAATGCTTTTTTTAAAAAAAAACTTTATATGACTTAAAATATATATTTTATTTTTGTTTTGTAAAAATTTCATTGTGGTCAGAGTATATAATCTGGATGATACCTATTCTTTGAAATTAATAGAGAATTACCTAGTATTTTCCCCTCACCCATTTTAAAGATGGGTCAGGTGTGCCTGAGAAGAATGGGAATTTTCTATTTGTCAGATCCAAGGGTCTATGTATTTCCTCTAAATTAAGCTAGTATCTCACCATTTTTTTTTATTATTGTCATTTTCTTTTTGGTCTGGTTTACGTAAGAATAATTCAAAAACACGTGTTGAGACAGTCGTGGGGTGTCTATTTCTCTCTGTAGCTCTACTGTGACTTTATCATTTTTTAAAAATTTTAAGCTATTTTACAAGTTGCTACAAGTTTTGACTACATAGATCTTCGAGGCTGAAACTTTATCATTAAGTTATGATCCCCACTCCCTTTTTATTTCCATGAGTTCTTTGGCATAAAGCTAAACAAATACCCTAGCTTTATTTTGATTAATAGTGCTCAGTATAACTCTGCATCTTTTTACTTTTAGCTCTTTAACAGCTCGTCTTTTAGGTTTGCCACTTTGAAAGCAGCATAAGATTGGATATATTCCCTGAGCTGAGAATTATTCTCTTATTTGAAAGAAAGTCAGTTCATTTATTCATTTTTGATTGCTGATATTTAAACCTGTTTCTACCATCTTACTTTGCGGTTTCTAATTCTCACTTTTCTATGATTTTCCTGCTTGCCTTTTTTTTTGGTGGTTTCTCATTTTTCTATTTTTCTCTATATTTCTATGGAGGAAGAAAATCTGTTTGAAATCTACTTTTATGCCTTTAGTGGTCATTTCTGACATTTTAACATTCATGATTAACAAATGTTAATCAATCTTAATCTACTCGTGAGGAATATTAGGACTTCAGAACAATTTTCAATCATCTCTTATCATTTACATGCTATTGCAATCCAGTATTCTATCTTTCCCCTATTTTAAAACCTCATAAATAAAACAGTTTAAATTTTTATAAGTGAAATTGTCTCATAGCTGATCATTCTGCTTCCATCTGGTATCTCTAAGGTATATTCTCAACAGAGCAACCAAATAATCCTTTGTCTTAACATATAAAAACAAACTTTACTTTTATTAAAATTTATAATATGCATACAGAAAGACACAGATCTTAATATGTACAGGTTGATGAATTTTCAGAAAAATGAATACATTCATACAACTAACAGCTCAAGAACTGGAAGCTTACCAGCATCCCAGAGCATCTTTTATATACCCTCCCTAACATAAGATCCCTCCTCCTCTGCTATGATAGCCACTCTTGTCTGACCTCTAAAACCGTACATTAGTTTGCCTATTTTGAATTTCATGTAAATTACATTTCCCACTGCATATTCTGTTGTGTTTAGCTTCTTGCAGTCAACGTAATGCTTATGGAAACCATGCATGTTGTTTATATAGCAGTAGTTGATTCATTTCTATTGCAGCATGGAATTTCACTGTATGAAAGTGCCAAAATGTAACATTCTTCTATTGATGGATATTGGGCTTGTTTCTAGCTTTTTGTTGCTTTAAATAATTCTGTCATACACATTCTTGTACATATCTTTGGAAGCACCTAAGTATGAAAATCTGTGTTATATTCCTACAAGTCTAATTGTTACTAATATGTAATAGGGAATATTGAGTATCACTTTGACAAGAGGCTAAGTGATTTTCCAAAATGGTTGTAACTATTTGCATTTTATACTGATGATGAACATCCGTGCATGAGGACCTGTTGCTCCATAGCCTGAACCATACTTTCTTTTCAGCTTTTAATCTTAATTTTAGACTTGCACAAGAGTTGTGAAAGCATGACAGAGAATTTCGAAATTCAATCGCCTAGATTACCCTTTAGTTAACATCTTACAGATCACAGTATACATCAAAACTAAGACATAAACATTGGTACAATACTATACACTGAACTAAAGATTTTATTGTGATTTCACGGTGCTTCTTTTGTTCCAGAATCCAATTCAGGATTCCATTTGGCATTTTGCTATTATGTCTCCTTAGTCCCTTCTAATTGGTGACTTTGTCATTCATAACCTAGTTATATTTCAAAGGCACCTGTAGGATTTTGTGCACCATGTTCTTATTTGTATTTGTCTGATATATTTTCTTTTCTTTTTTACAATCTTACTTTAAGTTCTGGGATACGTGTGCTGAACTTGTAGGTTTGCTACATAGGTATACATGTGCCGTGGTGGTTTGCTGCACCTATCAACCTGTCATCTAGGTTTTAAGCCCCATGTGCATTAGGTATTTGTCCTAATGCTCTCTCTCCCCTTTACCCCCTCCCCCACAATAAGCCCCATTGTGTGATGTTCCCCTCCCTATGTCCATGTGTTCTCATTGTTCAACTCGCACTTATGAGTGGGAACATGTGGTGTTTGGCATTCTGTTCCTGTGGTAGTTTGCTAAGTGTGATGGTTTCCAGCTTCATCCATGTCCCTGCAAAGGATATAAACTGTTCCTTTTATGGTTGCATAGTATTCCATGGTGTATATATGCCACATTTTCTTTATCTAGTCTATCATTGTTGGGCATTTGAGTTGGATCCAAGGTCTGGTGTGTTTTCATACTTAGACCAAGTTTATGCATTTTGGGGAAGAATGTTAGAGGAGCTACATGCCTTCTAAGGGTGTCAAATAAGGGAGTAAATGATGTTATATGGATACGTATTATGATCATTTTGATCGGTTGACTAAAGTGGTATATGCCCTTTTCTACATTGTAAACTAATTGTTTTACCCTAATTAATAAATATTTGGAGGAAGAGACTTTGAGAATCTACACCTTGCCTGTGTTTAAATTCTCGCTGTTACTTTTAGCACTCACAGGAGGATCTTGCTTGTATCAATTATTACCATGCTGTCCCAATTGTGATTTTCTGTTTCCTCATTCCCTTCATTTATTAATTGAAAATTTTCTATAAGGAGGTATCATTCCTTTTACCTAATTTCTTTATTTATTCACTTATTTTATAGTGGTAGCAACTCATGGATATTTATTTTCTCAGTTATAGTATAATACCATCATTTATTTTGTTGCTCAAGTTTTTAGTGATAAGGACTCAATGGGAAAATAAAAGTCTGTCATCAAGCAGATTTAAAAGTTCTCCAGTATGCTATTTTTTTCTACTGCACCTATGGGCAAGTTCATAAGCGATTGCTGGATCTGAAGCAGTGTTCTCTTGTCCCTCATTCTTAAACAGCTTGTTTTATTGCATGACTCTTTACTTTCTAGCACCACAAGATGCTTCAGATTGTTCCTGTATTTTTCCAGCATTGAAATCAACTACTTCTTCAAAGAACACTCGTTGCTTTTATTGGAGAATGATATTTAGAAACCAAGAGATATTAGACATCAATTTTGCTCATTGTGTAGAGATATCCCTGTGTTGAATTACTTTCAGTGAATAGAGCTAGGGAAAAATATATATGTATACATACTCAGGCATGAACATAAGTCTCTGTTTTCTATCTATCATCTCTGTAATATCTATCTATCTAATCTATCTAAAATAAAATCCATGAGCCCATACTGATAACTTTGACTCTAGCAGCCCAGTGTTCATACTAGCCTTCTTTCTTTCTTTGTAACTTCTTTTTTTGACAATGAGCAATTTAGTTCTCATGATCTATAATATATTTACTTATGTGTTCAAGCCTAATATACATGTAATTTTATAAATGCTAAACCATATGCCTATGAAAGATATATTTATTAACTACAGTTTAGTTTTTGTGCAGATCTTTCTTTTTCAGCCTTAAAGTATTAATAAAAGTATTTTGCCCAAGGTTACTGAGGTCAACTCCTTTCTTCCTGACTTCCTTCAGTGTGATTATGTAATTTACGTTCATCTTTAGAGTTTGTATTCCTTCTTGAGTTTCTTCAACAACTTGGTTCATTTCTTAAATTTATGTATGGTAAATCTCACTCTTTTTGGTGTACAGTTTTACTAGGTTTTGGCAAAGACTCAGATATCTGTCACCACATTTTCTTACAGAAAAGTTCCATCACCCCCAGAATTTTCTTGTGCTGTCCCTTTGTAGCTAAAATACAATACTGATCTTTCCAATTTATCTATTTTCTATGTGCCTATTGCTGCTTTCTCCAGAGTACTATATAAATGTACTCAAGCTATGTGTAGCCTTTGAGGCCTGGTTTCTTTCACTTAGTAAAATGCATTTAAGATTGAGCCATGTTGAATGTTTTATTTATTTATTGGATAGAGTTTTGCTTTGTTGCCCAGGATGGAGCGCAGTGGTACAATCTCAGCTCACTGCAACCTCTGCCCCCTGGATTCAAGCAATTCTCCTGCCTCAGCCTCCTGAGTAGCTGGGACTACAGGCATGTGCCACCACAACTGGCTAATTTTGTATTTTTAGTAGATATAGGGTTTCACCAGGTTGGCCAAGCTAATATCTAACTCCTGACCTCAGGTGATCTGCCCAGTTTAGCCTCCCAAAGTGCTGGCATTACAGAAATGAGCCACTGTGTTCGACCTTGTTTCTTTTTATATTGTATGTCTGTACCACATTTTGTGTATTAACTCACCATTTAAAGGGCATGTATATGATTATGAGTATGCTGCTGTAAATATCTATATAGAGATTTATGCATGAAGTTTCCAATTCTTTTTAGTCAATAAACAGAAGTGAGATTGCTGACTCATATTGTATATATATATGTTTAACTTTATAAAATCTCTAAACTGTCTTCCAAGGTGATTGTACCATTTTCAATTCCCACCATCAATATATCAGAGTTTCAGTTATTCTACATCTTTGTCATTACTTGGTAGTGTCATTTTCCTCCAACCCCAGTCCTTCTAATAGATGTGGATGGTAGCACATAGTTTCAATTTATAGTTCATTTATTAATTATCTCTTCTTGTATTTATAAGCCATTTATATACACTGCTTGGTAAAGTGACTTTTCAAATCTTTTGGCAGTTTGTTTTATTCTGCCGTTTCTTTTATTTCTGTTGTGTTTAGAGAATTTATTTTATAATCTAGATACAAGATCTTTGTTAGAAGTGTGATTTTCAAATATTTACCTCCAATTTTTTTTATTCTTGGATCAGTGTATTTAGCAGAAGATTTTAATTTTGATAGAATTCAATTTATTTAAATTTTCTTTTACATATTGTGTTTTTGGTGATGTCTCTAAAATCTCATCAAACACAGGGTCATGCAGATTTTCTCCTATATTTTCTTCTAGAAATTTTATAGTTTTGAGGTCAATGATGTGTTCTGTGTTAATTTTTGCATTAGGTGTATTAGATTGCATTAGGTGCATTTTGCATTAGATTGCCTACATATATCCAGTTATTATTATTATTATTATTATTATTTTTGAGACAGAGTCTTGCTCCATGGCCAGACGCCAGGCTGGAGTGCAGTGGCATGATCTTGGCTCACTGCAACCTCCGCCTCCTGGGTTCAAGCAATTCTCCTGCCTCAGCCTCCCGAGTAGCTGGGACTACAGGCATGCGCCACCATGCCCAGCTAATTTTTGTATTTTTAGTGGAGACGGGATTTCACCATGTTGGCCAGGATGGTCTTGATCTCTTGACCTCATGATCCGCCCGCCTCAGCCTCCCAAAGTGCTGGGATAACAGGCGTGAGCCACCGCGCCTGGCCTATATCCAATTATTTTAACACCACTGTTGAAAAGACTAATATTTCTCATTAAATTGTTTTTATATTTTTGTTACAAATCAATTGGCTATTTGTGAGGGCATATTTCTAGGCTCTACTTTGTTTCATCCATCTATATATCTGTCTTTCATCAATACCACACTATCTTGGTTAATGTAGTTTTATAGTAAGTCCTAAAATCATGTAGTATGATTCTCCAGTTTTGTTCTTATTGTTCAGAATTGTTTGGCTATTCTTGTTTCTTTAGAATCAATTTGTTGGCATCTATAAAAGATATACAGGAATGTTCAGTTGCTTTATGTTAATCTATGGATTAAATTGGAAAGAATTAACATGTTAGTAGTCACCCTTCTAACACATAAACACAGTATATCTCCCCATTTATATAGATTTGCCATTTCTTTCATCAGCATTTTGTAATTTTAGTGTATAGACCTTGATATTATGCTTTTAGATTTATATCAAAATATTTCATTTCAGGTACTATTGTTAATAGTGTTTTGACAATTTTTGAATTAATTGCAAGCATATAGAAAATAATAAGTGGTGGCTAACACCTGTAATCCCAGCACTTGGGGGGGGCAGAGGCAGGCAGATCACTTCAGGTCAGAAGTTCTAGACCAGCCTGGTCAGCATAGTGAAATACTGTCTCTACTAAAAATACAAAAATTATCCATTTGTGGTGGCACATGCCTGTAGTCCAAGCTACCTGGGAGTCTGAAGCAAAAGAATCACCTGAACATGTGAGGCAGAGGTTGCAGTGAGCCAAGACCCCTCCACTGCACTCTAGCCTGAGCAACAGAGTGAGACTCCATCTCCAAAAAATAAAAAAAAAAGTTATCTATAAAATGAGATAATTTTATTTTATCTACTATCAGATGTATGTCTTTTATTATCCTTGACATATTGGATAGGTAAGACTTCTAGTAGGATATAGAAAAGGAATGATGAGAAAGGACTTGTCCCAGATATTTAGGTGAATACATTAAGTTTTTCATAATTGTGTATAATGTTAATTGTTTTTTGTTTTTGTTTTTTAAAGATGACCTTTTACAGATTAAGGAAGTTCTCTCTATTCCTAGATTGCCGAGGATTTTTAAAATCACATATGTATATTGAAATTTATCAAAAGATTTTTCTGCATGTATTAAGGTTATCGTATAGTTTTGCCTATTTAGTCTCTTAATATGGAGAATTATGTTGTTTAATTTTTCAATATTGAACCAGGCTTGCATCCCTTGGAAAGAGGCCACTTTATTTTTATATATTATTCTTTTTATATATTGCTAGATTTAATTTGCTGATATTTTGTTGATAATTTTTGAGTCTGTGTTCATGAGAGATGTTGGTTGGACTATAGTTTTCTTTGCCTGCAAGTCTTTCTGTGGTTTTGAAATTAGGGTAATACTTGCTTCACAGAATGCCTTGAGAGTTGTTACTTTCCATTACTTTCTGAAAGAGATTATGCAGAATACTTTTTTCCTTCTTAAATGTATAGTAGAATGCTTCGGTAAAACCATCTTCTGGGTCCTCATTTTTCTGAAAGATTTTAAACCACAAACTCAGTTTAATAGGTATAGACTATTTCTTCTTGAGTCAGTTCTGATAGTTTGTGTCTCAAGAATTTGGCCCGTGTAATCTATTTTATGAATTCAAGTATGCAGTTATTTCTAGTATCTAATTTTATTTTAAAGTTTGTGGGGTATGTAGTGATATCATCCATTTTATTCCTGATATTTGTAATTTATTTTTATCTCTTTTTGTCTTTGTCAGACTGGTTTAGAATTTATCAATTTTGTTGATTTTTCAAAACACTGGTTTTTGTTTCCATTGATATTTTTTTCTATTTTTGTTTTATTGATTTATGATCTTTATTATTTACTTTGTTCTGCTTCATTTGTATTCAGTATGTTCTTCTTTTTCTAGTTTCTTAATATGGAAACTTAGATTATTGATTTGAGACTTTTATACTTTTCTAATATAGTATTTCATACTGTTTGTTTTCCTGTATTTCTTTAGCTGCCTCCTGCAAATTTTGCTATGTTGTATTTTCATTTTCAGCCAGCTTAAAATATTTCCTAATTTCCCTTGAGATTTTGTCTTTGATCCATGATAGCTAGAAGTGTATTGTTTAAATTCCAAATACTTGATAATTTTCTAGTTTTCTTTGTTATTACTTCTTTAATTTCATTATAATCCAAGGACATATTTTCAATAAATGTTCAATATGGAATTTAAAAAATATATTTATTAAATTTTATTTTCATTAAATATAAAATAAATTTATATTTATTAAATATTAATTTTAAAATATATACACACACATTTGTATCTATAATATAGTGTGATTGCTGGCATGGTGTTGAAGACTCTCAAGGTTCTATTACTAGACAACATTTCAAAATCTCAAACTTTTGGCTTCAACTATTTAATTTGATAATTTCTAAATCATTGTCTAAAGCATAAATGTTTTTTTTTATGTCTAGGATTTTGTTCTGTGCAAACATTTTATGAACATTTCCTTTCTTGGAGGACATTAAGTTTCTGGAAAATCAATGGATACCAAATTTTAACACAAACCTACTCTTCCTACCTTGGTCAGTATTATTTTCATGATATACCCAGTTTCCCAAACCAAAAATCTAGGGTTTATCCCTGGTTCTCCCTTACATATCTCCCATTCTAATAGATCATCAATCCCTTATATTTTTCTCTTTATCTTCCTAAAACGTCCTTCTTATTTCATACCCAAGCTTCTTTAGTAATATATTCTAATTTTTCCTTTGTCTCCAAACTTGAATGTAATCCAATTTAGTTTTCACAACCATATCAAACTATCCTTTTGGAAAGATGCATTTAATAATTGCCCTTCCCTATCTTTCCTTAAAGTTTATTATGAGTTTTCATTGCCTTGGGTATATTAGAAGAAACACCTTAGCCTAGCAGGTTAGATTGTTGATAAACCAGCTCCTTCCTCCTATATCTCAGTTTATTGCCATTCTTCCATTCTTCTTGTACCTCACACTTTTGCCACACTGAATGAACTACTTGCAAAACATCTTCTAACCTCATTTGAAATAGCTTTGTCCCTTATGTGTTATGTTTGTTCCATCAACTTGTATTTAATGACAATATATTATATTGTCATTGTTTGCTATTTTGTATATCTCCCCTATTAGGACATTAGCTCTTTCAGGATAGAGAATGTAATTTTGTCATCTATACATACGTACCTGTACCCAGCAGAGTGTCTGATACATAATAAATACTTAATAAATCTTGTTTTGACAAGCAATGGGGAAAGGATTCCCTGTTCAATAAATGGTGTTGGGAAAGCTGGCTAGCCATGTGCAGAAAGCAGAAACTGGACCCCTTCCTGACACCTTACACGAAAATTAACTCCAGATGGATTAAAGACTTAAACATAAGACCTAACACCATAAAAACCCTAGAAGAAAATCTAGGCAAAACCATTCAGGAC
>NW_016108059.1:425687-522037 GCF_001604975.1 Cebus imitator | reverse complement strand
TAAATGGATTTTGTCATATTCCCCCAGAAGCTGACACTTGCAGTCAGCCATGAGGTTGGGAAACTTGTCCAGTTAATTCACATGAAACAGGTAAAATAAAAGCATTTTATAAAAGTTCTGTGTGAATTGCATGTATTTTCCCTTCAATTTAGGAAGCTTTAACTTTTCTGGTTCTTACGTTTAAATCTGGATTGGGTAAGGGGGAAATACAATGAAGTCTTGTACTTTTGAGCAATGAGAAGCGAGAGAAACACAAGAAATAGAGGTTTCTCAAAATGGGGGAAACCTTAAATTTAAAATATATTAGCTGATTCCATTTATTTGAAATTCTAGAAACAGAAAAACGTATGTATAGTGACAGAAAGCAGATCAGTGATTGTCTGGAGCCAGGAGTGCAGGGGAGGGGGATGATGGACAGAAAAGGAGACAGGGAGCTTTCGGGTGTTGGAAATGTTCTACATTTTAATTGTAGTCAATTGCACAAACCAAACTCATCAACCTGTACACTTAAAATGACTACATTTTATTGTATGTAAATTATACTTCAATAAAGTAGATTTAAAAAATATACTGACATAAGTTCTTGAGGAGCCATGGGAAACTAATCTAAATTATCCTTTATTTTAACATAAAATAGCTGAGCGAATACTCCAGGAGTCATTAACGGTAGAATGGATTTTTTTTTTCCAAACAAAAATAATATATATCCATCAGCTTTAAGTGCTGCAGCCGACAGGCTGAGCTGTTGTTGCCAACTGCTATCTGAGAAGACGTTTCAGGCTGGCTCTGCGGGCGGAGCCGTGGCTGCACTCTCGCCCCGAAGCTTCACACCGTTTTCCTTGCTGCACACCAGTGTGCATCCTCGGTAATGGATCGCAGGGCAGCCAACTTAATTGCAAGCTGTTTTAATCTCCCACATGAACATGGAAATAAGGATCTATCAATCTCAACCTCGTACCCAGTGCATCTTTTTTCTTCATTCCCGGAGTGGCAGTTCTGGACTATTATCCATGTTTCCATTCCCCGAGGCCAGTTAGACACGGAGCAGAGAGGTGCGCGTGGTCAGTTCCAGCTCCTAGAATGATGCGTAGTCGGAGCTGGAACTGTCCGGTGCGGGGTGTGGGCAGCCCTGTGCCGCTGCGGCGGGATCCCAGGCCTGAGGCGCACTAACGCCGGCTGTCTGCGCACCCCAGCGAAGTCGGCCCCTCCTGCCCTGCACCCACCCCTTCCCCTTCGCCACTTACGCTCCCCCACCCCCTCCCCACTCGCTCTTCCCCCACGCCAGGGACGCACTGCCCTTGGGAGATGCGGGGAGTTTGGGTTTCGTGATTCAACAGTTGATAGTGAGCATTCCCCGAAGAGGAAAAACAGCCAGAGCCAAGACGTTTCTTTCTCGCTCTGTGGTCCTGCAGGCCCTTGGAGTGTTTACACTAAACTCCAGGCCCGGGAAGAGAATTTACAGCCTTATCACTGGAATTGAAGGCGATGTCGGTTGGGGTGGGGCGGAGAGGGGGGTTGGATGTGTGTCTCGCTGGCTCTTTTTCCAAGGGAGACTTTTGGCTTCCTGTAGGCGGGTGGTGATTTTATTCTCTCTCTCCCTCTGACTGAAGTTCTTTTTTGAAGATTTTCTGTCATGTTTATTGGGATAATGAGGATTTATTTTTTGCTTCTGTTCCAATATTGTCAGGAAATGATTTCTATAGAAAAGTATTCTCTTAAAAACCACAAATTAGATGTAATCAATGGAAAGATTGCTGCAGGTCAGTATTTCTCTTTTTAAAAATGTATCGATTATTAAGAATATTTAAAATATATGTGAGGTATAAATAATAATAATCAAATGAATAGATAGCATAACGAAAGAATATAACCACTTCCTTTTAATACCCCTAATCCCCATCTTCTCCTTTCTCATCCTGAATTTTCCGGTAGCCATCCCTTACCACCTTAATATGTAATTTTATCATGTTTCTATCTGAAAAATTATGTCTTTAAATTTCTACATGTTTTAGAACTTTATATACACAGAATCGTATTAGACATATTCTTTGTGGTTTATTTTTTATCCAACTGACATTATGTTCCTAAGGGTCATTTATTTTGTTACCTGTGGCTATAGTTCATTCATGTTCACTCCTGCGTGCATCCATTCTATTGCTGATGGACATTTGGGTTACTTCTCATTTTTTTCTATTCAAATAGTGCTGTCGCTCACATAATTATAAAGAATTCTCCAAATGTACACCCTAGAATTTCTCCAGGCCTAGCTGTGAGTGGAATTGCTGGGTCATCGGTGTGTGCATTTTTGCTGATAATGCCAAATTGTTTTGTTTACTGGATCTGCAGATTTACCCTCTCACTAGCAATATACATATAGAAATTGTCCATACTCTACCATATTTAATATTGCCAGATTTTTTGCCTATTTAGTGGTAACAAAACAAATTATTATGGATTTTAGCTTGTATTTCTCCAGTTAACTAACGAGGTTGCACAACTTTTTGTATTGGCTATCTGGGTTTTGTCTTCTGTGAAGGGTCTGTTTTCCACTGCCCATCTCCACTTGTTAGTTATGCATATTGCAAATACTATATCTTGATGTGTGGCTTTTCCTTTCACTATCTTTAAGGTGAAGTTTGATGAACTGAGGTTCTTAGTCTTAATGCAATTTAATTTACTAATCTTTGTCTATATGGTTTGTGGGTTTTATGTGTCTTAAGAACTTCTGCAATTCTAGGTTGTAAAGATAGTCTATATTGTCTTTTAAGAGTTTTATAAATTTACCTTGCACATTTAAGCACTAGACTGGATTTCCATATGTAAGATAAGATATAGACCAATTTTGGTTTTTATCCTATGGATATCCAGTTATCCCAGCATCATTTATTGAAAAGTCCCTGCAACATAATAGCTACTGTCATAAACTATGTATCCATATGCTGTGGGCTGCATGGTGTCTTCCAAAAATTCATGTTTTGAGACCTTAAGTCACAGTATGATGGTGTTTCAAGATAGGACATTTAGGAGGCAATTAAAGTTATATGAGGTTATAAGGGTAGGGCTTTATAAGAAGAGGAAGAGAGAGATTGCTGTCTCTCTGCCATGTGAGGATGCGATAAGCAGGTACTCATCTGTAAGCCAGGAAGAGGCCTTTATTGGAAACCAACTTAGTCACACCTTGATTTTTGGATTTCCAGTTTCTAGAACTGTGAGAAGTAAATGTTATCTAAGCCACCTTGTCTATGATATTTTGTTATGGCATCACAAGCAGACTAATATATACGTATTTTTTCTTGGATTCTCTATTCTGTTCCTTTGATCAATTTGACTATCCCTAAACTGATGAGATATTGAATCAGTTATTATTTATTACAAATGGTGATATATGTTAAACTAAATTCCCCTTGATCCACATAAATATTAGACTCAGTTTGTCAGTTCATAGGAAAAAAAACCCTTTTTATGTTTAATGAAATCATATTGAATCTAAATATCAATTTGGGAACACTGTTTAAAAATATTGAAATTTCCAATCTATGAACATGGTATATGATGTGATTAAACCTTCTCTGTTGTATTTCAATAGAGCCTTGTTATTTTATTCCTAGAAGTTTTACACATATTTTTACAAATTTATTCCCAGAATCTTCATGTTTTTAATGATATATTAATGGGATCTATTTAAAATTTTCTTAACTATTCAGTGCTAGAGTATAGAAATGCATTTTTGTATTGATTTTTATATTCAGCAACTTGTAAATCTTTTTCTGTAGATTTTCTTCTACACAATGATTTTATTTGGGAATAAGATAGTTTTGTTATTATCCAATCCTTACACATTTTACTTATTATTTATTTTTGCTGTAATTGCAAAAATGGTCTTCTCCTTGTATTAGTGGAAAAGACCACTAATACAAGGTTGAATAGAATTAATAATAGACAATCTTGTCTCATTTCTGACTTTAAAAGGAAGGCTCTCAACAATACCATTAATTGTGTTGTTTCCTGTGGATATACTTTATCAGGTTCAGTAAGTATAGTTCTGTGCCTTCCTTGATAAGATATTTTATTATAAATGTACATTCAATTTTGTCAACAGTTTTTTATTATTGAGGTAATCATATGTGTTTATAACTGTGATAACTTTTTAAAATTGATTTCTAATACAGCCTAGGAGAGACTTGATTGTGATATATAATCGTATTTTATATTGTTAGGTTTTGTCTGCTTCTCTTCGTATTTTTCTATCACATATTCCAAGTCTTTATTTCTTAGATGCAAAATAATTTAACTAGTCTTTACCTAGTCCCCATGATACTGAGCCTTAGAAGAGTTACTAAATTATATTCCATTTTGCGACCTTGAAACATATGCTTCCAAATAAAAACCTGTTTCATGAGCATTGTGGAAGCACCATGTAAGCTTGGTATTTCAGTTCCCAAGTATATTCTGTACCCTTTGAATTTTAAATATTGAATTCATTATTTCAGCAACTTTTCAAGCAGCAAGAGAAACACCTCAATTTATTTTTGTGCTTTCAAGTAACTGTTCTTATTGGACTTCCATGCTTGCCTGGATTTTCCTCATAATTGAACTGTGTGCTTTTTTAAGACAGGCACTGCAATCTTTAGTCCTCATCTGTCCTTCCACAGTATTAATACACATGAACTAGACTGCCTCAGGCTTTCGTGCTTCTGAACAATCACTTAAGAATTTAAAAATTTTGTCTATCTCTGTATCCAGGCTTCCCATAAGGAAAAAAATTAAACTGAATTAAAGTTGCGTTCTCTAGAAAACAGTGTAACTGGTAAGTAAGTAGCAGATAACTCAGAGGAACTCCTGAGAGCACATGGCTTGGGAGATACATTCAATCTGAACTTTCCCTCAGTGTCTATCTACCGCCCAGTTGATTTTTGAAAGGAATTAAACATTTTACTTTGTTAGTGATCCCTTTTTGTCTGGGATCCCTTTTATGGCAATAAGGCTGAGACCCTCCATTTTATTAGAGGTGTCAGTGGACATGAATGTTTGGAAATAAAAATGATTGAACAGGGCCATTATGTGGAAGAATTTTTGAAAAGTGAGGGCACAGCAAAAACAAATACTATTTTAAAACCTGGATCCACTGACCTTGGGAACCTCAAAATCCATCATTTACCAAGTAATGCTTTGCAGCTTGCCATTGCTCATCTAAACACTGTAGTGAAACATACTACTCACTAGGAGCCCCTAGTTGGCTTGGCTCATAATGGGACCTACTGCTCCCAGTTTAAAACCCAGTGCCATACTTCTCAGTTTCCTACTGCTGGGTGAAAGAAGGTGGAAGGTGAAAACACAGGGCTTCATGAAACAAACTTGAAAGCCCTTGAAACAAACTCATAGAGGATGGAGGGAGAGCTATCTGTTATGATTTAAAATATTCTAATCAATGACACCTTTATGATTAGAGACGCATGTGGACACCCTAAACAATCTATGGCATGTTGAGTTTAATCAACTGTAAGTGATTATTAGAATATTCTGAGTTTGCCTTAAAATATGCCAGCAGAGGAGAAAAATATGGAGGTGGGGGATACGTGAAACTAGAATGGTAGAATGTGGATCTTTACTGAGGATGAGAGAGGAATAAGTGAGTGTTCATTATAGTATTTTCTCTAGTTTTGTGGAGGCTTGAAGTTTTTGACACTGAAAAAACTCAGCAATTAAAATGGAATGAAAGATGTCAACCTTATGTTGTTAACAAAGATAAACTTTGGTTCCTACTCATGGTGGGTGCACTACTCAGATCCCCGTACAGAAATGAAGCACATTCCCCAGCTGCTGGGAGTGGCCCCTACAGAAAGCCCTCTGCCATCAGCCCATTATGTGGATTATCTTGCTAGAGAGAGAGCCACCTTACCCTAGGTTGCACCCTCCTCCTGGGGCAGCCTCCTCCATTGATGGATGTGCGAGTAACAATGGTCCGGCCTGCCTGCTTTTATATCGCAACCTCAGCAATCCCATGGCTCAGGCTTCCCTTAGACTTAATTGCAGCTCATCTTCTCCCTCTGGCCAATCTTGTACCTTCTCCACCTCTTCCACAGATGCTGATCCCAAGAGCACTCACTAATAAACCTCCTCCAAGCTTATGTCAGATTTAGTTGGCTTCTTTGGGAAACCCTACCTGAGATGCTACTTTAAACAAAGAATCTGAGAATGTTAGAGATGAAAGGGAGGGATGTAAGTGCTTTCTTAATCCAAATCTCTCATTTTACAGGTAAGAAAACTGCACACCAGAGAGGTTATATGACTTATCCAGCACCAATCACTTAACTAGTTGATGCCAGAGCTGAAATGATAGAAACCAGAATTCCTAACTCCCATGGGCCAATCCATTACCCTGTTCTAAATATCTCACTGGTTCATCACATAGGCCCATTTTGAAAATAAGCTGCTTAGTTGATACTATTTGGTCTTGCAGTGTGACAGCCAAAGGACTCTGATATATCACATACTTTTGATTGCCTGTAACAGAATAGTCAATTAAAGGTAGGTTGTAGCGAGGACATTTATTTTTTCATACACCAAGAAGGAGAGTGTAGCAGTTAGAGACATCATCAGAAGCCCAGATTCCTTCTTCCTCTCTTTTATAGTATGTTCAGTATTTGGTTTTTAATGTTAGAGTCTCAAGAAGGCTGCCATGGCTCTAGGCTTCACATTCTTCAGTACCAGTGTCGAGGTAGAAAAAAGTGTGTTTATTAATTATCATTTTAAAATTAGGGAGAAAAGACTTTCCTAGAAGCCACTCAGCAGACTTTTACTCACACCCCCCTGAATCCTGTGCCTATTTGAGGCCTGTCTAGGGAGATGACTAACTAGGAAGGCAGAGGACTGAAGGCCACTGGATAGCCAGCATTATGACTGCTCCCTCTGATATAATTTTCATCCTCTAAACTACCTGCTCATCCAGGGAAAGGTGTTCATTGTACATGATATTATCTAATTAGCACTTTTAAGGTAGCTACTCACCTGAGAGGTTTAACTGGCCACCTCTGATACACACATATATATGTGCACACACACACACACACACACATATATATAAATATGGCCTTCCAGTTACCTTTTGTTTGTCTGTGTGGTGAGAAGATTTCTAAGATCGTTCTCTTAGCAACTTTTAAATAAACACATGCACACACACACACGTGTGTGTGTGTGTGTGTGTGTGAGAGAGAGACAGGTGTGATAGGGTCTCATTCTATTGCCCAGGCTGGAGTGCAATGGCATGATCATAGTTCACTAACACAGAAACTCAATTACTTTAAAACAAAAAGGATATATTTTATTTTGTCCACCTTTATTAAGGTATAGTTGACAGACATTGTATATATTTAAGGTGTACAATATGATGTTATGACATGTATATACATTGTGAAATGATTATCATGATAAGTAAGCTAATTAACATACCTATAGCTCCCAGTTACCTTTTGTTTGTGTGTATGGTGAGAACATTTCTAAGATCTATTCTCTTAGCAAATTTTAAATATATATGTATATATACACACACACACAGACGTGTGTGTGTGTGTGTGTGCATGTGTGTGACAGGTGTGATAGGGTCTCACTCTTTTGCCCAGGCTGGAGTGCAATGGCATGATCATAGTTCACTAATACAGAGATCCAATTAATTTAGAACAAAAAGGATATATTTTATTTTTTCCACCTTTATTAAGGTACAGATGACAAATAAAAATTGTATATATTTAAGGTATACAATGCAATGGTATGATGTATATGTACATCGTGAAATGATTATCACAATAAGCTAATTAACATACGTGTAACCTCCCAGTTACCTTTGTTTGTGTGTGTGGTGAGAATATTTCTTCTAAGATCTATTCTCTTAACAAATTTTAAGTGTGTAATCCAGTATTATTAACTATAGTCACCATGCCATGACTCCAGAACTTATTCATCCTGAATAACTGAAATGTTTTACACTTTAACCAACACCTTGTTTTACACTTTAATCAACACCTTGCCATTTCCTCTAGCCCCTGGCAGCCACCATTCTACTCCCTGCTCCGCAAATTTGACTTTTTAAGATTCCACATGGAAATGAAATCATGCAGTATTTATCTTTCTATGCCTGACTTATTTCACTTAGCATAATGTTCTCCGGGTTCATCCATGTTGTCACAATGACAAGATTTCCTTCTTTTTAAGAGCTGAATGATATTAATATTATTTATGAACACTTAGACTGATTTCATATCTTAGCTATTGTGAATAATGCTGTAATAAACATGGGAATGCAAATATCTCTGGAGATAGTAATTTCTTTTCCAAAAGAATATTGAGCTAATTAAAATAAAACATTTACTGTTTCAGTGAGAGCTTTTCTTTACATTTACAATCGTTAAGATATTTTGTTAAGGCTAAGGAAATTGTTGACTAAAAATACTGTGAAAATGATACAAGTTGTCTCATCAATAAAACTACATAACAAACCATTAGAAGGAAAAATAGCAAATACGGGACAGAGGGGTAAGAAAAATACATTTAGAGTTACTTATATATTAACAAAATGATGGACGTGGTGGAGCGGGGAGATGCATACCTAAGTAATATGAATTTCTCTATGTTCCTTGACCCATGACGAAGTTCTCCACCATCTGCCACCAGCAGAGAGGACTTGCCAACTCCTCTTTTGGTACTTATCACAAGGAGGCTTATTCTGATGCTGCATTCTGACTTCATAGCCCACATCTTGAATGCAGAGAGAGAGTCATTTGCTGTCTCATCCAAAATGCCTGGCAGAGTTCTTAGTACTCTGATATTCATTAGTTATTATTTTAGACACAAAAAATAACTAGGCTATACCATGAATGGAAGTTAATGGTATCTACAAATAGTTACCAGTGATTTAGATGCAATGTCAGGGGAATTACTTTTCTAAAGGTTTGGATTTAATTCTGCTTTTTAACTTTACTTGATTTAATGTAATGGGGATAATGAAATCATGATCCCAGCATTTTAAGAGTACTGGTTTAGATTTAAATTTATTTAGAATTTAAGTCCATAAATTCATTATTACCTTCAACAGATCTTTATTAAGCACTAAGTCAGGACTTGCTCTTGTACTTCAAAGACAAAGCATGGTCCCTTATGGAGCTTCCACACAGGTGGCAAATGCAGCAGAGGAGTCCCCTTCACACAGTGGCAGGTGACCGCCACTGAGTACTCACTACATGCCCCGCACAGTTTAAGTGGTTTATATGCCCTGCCTCATCACATTCTCACAATAGTTCTGTGGGGTAGGCACTGTAATCACCTGTATTTTACAGGTGTAAAAACTGAGGCATAGAGGCATGTATTACAGGGCCCAAGGTTACTTACCTGTTGAGTGTCAGCCAGGAGTGGAATCCAGTCAGTCTTCCTCCTGAGCCACAATTAATTTTAATAATCAAATAATCTCATAGCTTGATGGAAACTTTTACATATTCCAAGAACTAAGGAGAGGGCCCCATGGTACTACTAAGCATATTTGAAGGGGAAACTACCACGGTAAGAGGTCTAGCTTCCTGAGACCGGGACTGTGAAGATGGCATCTGAAAGCACAGGAAGCATGAACTAAGTGACAAGGGGCTGGAGGAGTATTTTATTTTATTTATTTTGAGACAGAGTCTCACTCTGTTGCCCAGGCTAGAGTGCAGTGGCACGATCTCGGCTCATTGCAACCTCCGCCTCCTGGGCTCAAGCGATTCTCCTGCCTCAGACTCCCATGTAGCTGGGATTACAGGGGCCCACCACCATGCCTGGCTAATTTCATATTTTTAGTAGAGATGCTAATTTCATCATGTTGGCCAGGCTAATCTCAAACTCCTGACTTCAGGTGATCTGCCTGCCTCGGCCTCCCAATGTGCTAGAATTTTTGACCCCTCTCAGGGTAGCCTGGAAAAGCAAAAGAGAGACTTTTGATGGGAAGGAGCAAGAGGAGATTCAAGAAACTCATCCCACCAAAAACGGACACAGATGTCTTTTTATTTCTGATTCCAGTTTAGAAAATATTTTCACATTTGCTCCCCTAGGTAATGCTTACAAACACCTAGGTTTGGCGACCTAAATTAAATTTTACTAAAGCCACAGTGACAGGAGGGGGTAAGGCTGGAACCCAAACCCAGGTATCTAAATTTCAGTTCCCATGGCCGTTCTACCAAACCACAGAGGCTCAGCAGTCCCAGGACAGAAAGGCACAAGTGACTCAAAGGTGCATATAAATCAGCAGTAATTGTGGCAACACTGCTGCCTAAAGAAATATATTTTATCTGGTTGTAAAAATGGAAGCAGAATTCAAAATCAGAGCCAGAACATAACTACCACATGAGAACGGACAGAGAACTGAACTGAAACACTGGTGTTAGGATAGGTCCCTACAACTTCAGGATGGTGCAAAGGACTAGAAAATGTTTCTGCAAAAAATAATAGTGTTAGAACTCAGGGAGAAAGTCAAATAAATTTGTGTTCTTTTAAAGAGGACTATCAAAAGTTGCTTATCAAAAACATCCTATGACAGGCCAGACGCAGTGGCTCACGCCTGTAATCCTAGCACTTTGGGAGGCCGAAGCTGGCAGATTACCTGAGCTCAGGAATTCGAGACCAGCCTGGGCAACACGGTGAAACCCCATCTCTACCAAAATACAAAAAATTAGCTGGATATGGCAGTGTGTACCTGTAGTCCTAGCTACTTGGGAGGCTGAGGCAGGCAAATCACTTGAACCTGGAAGGCAGGAAAATCGCTTGAACATGGGAGGCAGAGGTTGTAGTAAGCCAAGATTGCACCACTGCACTCCAGCCTGGGCAACAGAGCGGGACTCCATCTTGGAAAAAAAAAAAAATCCTATGACAGATAATGATCAGCTTAGTCCTTGTCATCTCCCAAAACGTAGAAAGTAGGCAGGATTTACACCAGCCTTGCAAACAATTCTCCATTTCTTGGAGAGAAAGAAAGACCCTAAGACAAAATACCTCAAACAACAAAACTTTAGATCATTTATGCTTGCCTCTGTAATTCTAATATGATTATCTTTCCTATTCCAGACAGACCTATTTATGTTTCACCTAGATTGGTCTTAAAGTTATTTTGAAAACTTTTAAGTGTGTGTCTTGATTGTCCTAATGAAGAGCTAGCCAAGGATCAAAATTAGGCAAAAAGATAAGATCTAGCAAAATAAAGCTGCAGATAATGCATAAGGGGGATAATTCATAGGATAATTTAAAGCAGTCAAACTTTTTTTTTCCCAATATTGAAACAGTTTTTATTATTCTCAGTTGTCTAGCATCCATCCCAAGCAGGGGCCACTTAACACAGCTACTAATGAGCAGGATCCCTGTAAGTCAATAAACACCTGCTAAGGTTCTGGGCAGAGACAAGGAGTAAATATTAGACTGTGAGCTCCCCTAATACATTATAAACTCTTTGAGGACAGCAACTCTGTTACCATCTCCTTTATGCACACTCTAGCACCCAGCATAGGATGCTTGCACAAAAAAGAGGATAAACAAATGTTTATAAGTTGTCATTGTGGTGTCTTTCCTCTTCTCTCTCCCTCCTACTTACCTTTTCATTGTCATTACTCTGTCACTGTAAAACAGTGTGTCTCTCTCCTGCCCCTTTTTTCTTGTCTTCAGTGCTTGCTTTAGTGCCTGACGGTAGATCCACAGGTAGCATTTAACCTTGCCAATGGCAAGAAGAACTAAGTCAAACAGAAATAAATATCTCTTGACTCTCTGGTGTGTTAAACCCTCACACAGGTTGATGAGAAAGATTGTAAAATCATATCTCCAGGAGATTTTTGAAAACGCAGAATACCTGTAATGATTCAGGGGTAAAGATCTACCTTGATACATAGGTTAGCATTCTTTAAACATATACGTACATACACACAGGCACACAAACACATGTTTTACTCATTATAAAAGTTATTCACGTTCATTGCAGAAAATTTATACAGCTAGGGAAGAATAAAAAAGAAAATAATCACTGCCTTTAATCACAGCATCTAAAAACAGCTACAATTTATATTTTTCTTTTATTTCTTTTTAATTTTTTCTATGGCTCTACTCACATTCATTCATTCATTCATTCAACAAATTTCCAATTGGTGCCTACCAACATTCTATGATGTAACAAACAATAAACAATCATTGTAATAAAACTTTAGTATGGTAGAGGGTATGAAGTACATGGAAAAAATAGTACAGATTAAGCAAGGTAGTCAGAGATTTTGGAACAGAGGAGAGGGGGTTATAATTTTAAATGCAGTAATCAGAAGCTTTATTGAAAAAATGACCTTTGAACAAAGACATAATTGGGATTATTTTGAATAGACTGCTATGCAATTTGCTTTGATCATAGCATTATTCTTTTTAATTATACTTTAAGTTCTGGGGTACATATGCAGAACATGCAGATTTGTTACATAGGTATACATGTGCCATGGTGGTTTGCTATACCCATCAACCCGTCATCTACATAGGTATTTCTCCTAATGCCCTCCCTCCTCTAGCCCTCCATCCCCAACAGGTGCTGGTGTGTGATGTTTCCCTCCCTGTGTCCATGTGTTCTATTGTTCAACTCCCACTTAGGAGAACATGAAGTGTTTAGTTTTCTGTTCTTGTGTTAGTTTGCTGAGAATGATGGTTTCCAGCTTCATCCATGTCCCTGCAGAGGACATGAACTCATCCTTTTTTATGGCTGCATAGTATTCCATGGTGTATATGTGCCACATTTTTTTTATCCAGTCCATCATTGATGGGCATTTGGGTTAGTTCCAAGTCTTTGCTATTGTAATAGTGCCACAGTAAACATACATGTGCGTGTGTCTTTATAAAAGAAGGTCATAGCATTATTCTTTTAAACGTGCATATTAGTTGCATAACACTCTGCCTTGTGAATTGCATAATTTTATCTAACCATAAAGTTGGACATTTATATTCCATTTACTTTTCTGTGATATACATTCTTAAATATAAGATCTGTGGAAAGTGTTCAAGTTGTGTAATTAACAGGATAAAACTAAGATTTAGCTCAGAAAATAAGAGGCAGCATCAAGATAAGAACATGTTAATTTTTTGTTCAATATGTTGGAACATTTTTCCCACTCATTGTTTATTTTTAATATGTTTATGGTATTTTTTTTTAAATAACATATATTAGGGGTTTGGTTAGAATATATGTTCATTGTTGAAATTTTGGAAAACAGAAAAGCAAAGAACACTTAACATGCTCATCATGTCTCTCAGAATTAATCATTTTGACAGTTTTGTCAAAACATACTATTAAAACTCATATCATATTAAACATACTGTGTTATAACAATTTTGATTTAATTAGATGTGAACATTTTCTAAGTATTTTATTGGTAAAATTATATATATATATATTTAAGTATTCTTCTACTTAAAATCTAATTTTAAATAAATGTATAGTTTTTGGCCATTCTATTTTATAAGCTAAATTGTCTCACATATCACTATTATAAAATCCTTTCACATACATCATTGCACACAATCTTTATTTTCTTATATAATAAAGACATAAATCTGTCATATATGTTACAAATATTTTTTCTAGTTTGCTGTTTTCATTTTAGTTTTATTTATGTTATTTTTTGGCTTAAAGAAATTAAATCTATCAGTCCTTTCCTTAAGGGATTATTCCCTTGTCTCTATGTTTCAGAAGACCTTTAGCACCCTGAGGTTGTTTTTTATTGTTTTGTTTGGTTTAATGCTTTACCCTGGTGGGATTTATTTTGACCTATGGTATGACATTTAGTGAACCAGCTTTCTTTGTTTTGGAATAGTTGTGGCTTGGTGAAACTTCAACGGGGCTTTCTTTTCTTTACTTTGTTATTCTGTCACTCAGGAATGATCTGACTGTTCCTTGAAACCATTTGTAACAGCGAAGGTGGTACTTCTATCAACATTCCCTACTTGGGCATAGGAAACTATGCCCAATCCATCAGGAAACTGATAGATGAAATAAGAAATGAATTGTTTCAAAGAGAAGAAATAAATACATATAATTTAAAATTTTAATGAGACATGTTAAGAAAAGATCTAAATGCATATAATTCCAGAAAAAGCTATTTAAATATAACTCAACTTCAAAGCACTGCTTCATAGCTTTGGTAAAAGATAAACTAAGACACATTAAAATTTCAAAGCGTTTACTTGAGCAAACTGTGATTCATGAATCAGACAGCACCAAACCACAAGCAGTTTGAGTTGTTCCAGAGGTAACTGAAAGGAAAGTTTTTATAGGGTGAATGCGGAAGCAAAGCAAAGCAATTATTTGATTGTTTAATGTTTGCACAATGGCCTTATTTGGAATATTCCAGTGGGTCGTTCAAAATAATATAACTAAGGCACAATTGGCTGCCTGTGATTGGCTGAGCTTAGGTTTCATTTTCTTTTAAATTAGCCACTTACAGGAAATCAACCTAGGTTTTGGTTTGTTTACATAGGAATACAGGGTGTTAGAGCCTTACAGCCACCTCAGTCTAATGGTCTTCTATTTAACTGTTTTAGAAGCTTCTTAGGAATTGTACAAACTAGATTCACAAACTGTGGAACATTGATGTTCCAATTAGCACTTACATAATATGTTAATGAGTGCTTGCTCATTGCTCACAATAACAGGAAGAACATAATAATAACAATATATGTCATTTTACAGGTACTTACCACATACAAGGCATTTTACCAAGTACTTCAAATGTGGGATTTTATTTAATTCTCACAATACTCTAGAAGGGAAATACTATTATTATCCTTCTTTTACAGATGAGGAAATAAAGGCTTAGCAAGAGTGGAAGAAAACCTTACCATTGTGAAGAGGATTTCTCAACTTTTTCTCAGCAAAATTTATTCAGTGCACTAGTAAACACTTGACTAGGGCGAAACATCCTGGTTGGATACATCTTATAGTTTAAGTCATACCTTACTAGTAACGACTATATTTGATAATGATTTGTAGTTTATAAATCATATTGACCCAACATAGTTGATGCTTAAAGCATAAACCTTTGAAGAAGGCATGGTCTGGGTAACTGCCATTTGGACAGATGAGAAAGCAGAGGAGGTGTTAACGAGGTTAAGTAGCAGAGGTGAGACTTAAAACCGTGTCTTCTAATTCTGCCATCAATGCTTTCCCTAATGTTCCACAGTGCAGGTTTGGGGAATTTTTTTTGGAAATTTATATGATCCAAATGTCAGACTCTCATGACTTGTTACTGTTACTGACATTATCTGACCATCTCTTTTTAGCAGCTAACATAATGTATTCTAAATTATCATTACTGTAATGATCTCAGCCAGCTAATACTTTATTACACATATTGAATATAAACTATTATGGGTGCTCTTTTATCTAATCCATCTTTTAGTGAATTAGTTATATAATTTAAACTTTTCTGGTTTAATATGTCTCTTGAGAAGATATAAGATTACTGTAGTGAATTATACATAAAGAATGGATGTGTCAATTGCAGTGACTAGCACAAGAATCTTGGCAGATGCTCTGATTCCCATCAGTGGGGACACTACACTGAGGAGACTGGCCAGTGCCATAGCACTGTAGGGGGCATGATCTGCAGGAAAGCTCAAATCCCTGGACAGATTTTCCACACACCCTAGGTGTTCATGTGGAACTTTCCCATGACTAAGACAGATTAAAAGGACAGGATTAAGTTCTGGTGCTTGATTAAGTCTTCTCCAGACTTGAAAACTGCTGCCATTCTGTGTTTAAGTTTTGGTGCCGAGGTTAAGTTTTGATACTCACTAGAAGTCTTCTTCAGACCAGGAAACAATGACATGGCAATGAATTAGTTCCAGTGCCATGTTTTAGTTTTTGTACTCATACATTATCCCCCAAATGGGAAGAAACAGCAGCCTGTATATTAAGTTTCAACACTAAGTAGTGAGATATAACTGCATCAAATAACACTTGCAAAAGTTGGAAGAGGTGGCCATCTCTTCAAATGTACCAATGTAAAGACACAAGGAATGTGAAAACTCAGGGAAATATGGCATCACCAAAAGAAACCAACAAAGCTCCAGTTATTGAACCAGAAAATTTCAAGACCTATTAAATTTCTGACAATGAATTCAGAGTGATCCTCTCAAGGAATTTCAGGGTTCATAAGAAAATACAGGTTAAATACTAGATGAGATTTGGAAAAAATATAGGAATAAAATGAGAGATTTGACAAAGATGTAGAAACATTTTTTTAAAAGCAAATAGAAATCCTAAAAATAAAGAATATAATAACTGAACTGAAAAACTCATTGGAAAGCCTCAGCAGCAGTCTTGACCAAAAAGAAGAAAGAATCAATGAACTCAAAGGTAAAGTATATGAAATTACTCAATCAGAAGGGTAAAAACAAACAAAGAAAATCAAAACAAAACAAAAATGAGGGGACATCATCAAGTAAACTAACATTTGCATAATAGAAATTCTCAAAGGAGATGAGAAAGAAAAATGCATAGAAAGCATATTCAAGAAAATAAAAGCTGAAAATTCCCCAAATCTGTAGAAAGAGGATAAGACCTAGGTGCAGTAAGCTCAGAGATTACCAATCAAATCCAATCCAAACAGGAATTACCTAAGACACATAATAATCAAATTACCAAAAATCAAAGACAATGAGCCAGGCATAGCGGTGAATGCCTGTAGTCCCAGATACTTGGAAGGCTGAAGTGAAAATAATCCTTGAGCCTAGAAGTATGAGTCCAGCCTGAACAGCATAGCAAGAGCATGTACATAAACCAAATTATTTTTGGAATTATCAAAAAGTGAAGGAACTCGCAAGATGGCTGAACAGGAACAGCTCTGGTCTGTAGTTCTCAGCGAGATCAACACAGAAGGCAGGTGATTCCTGCATTTCCAACTGAGACTCTGCTGATGATACTCAGGCAAATGGGGTCTGAAGTAGACCTCCAGCAAACTCCAGTAGACCTACAGCAGACAGGCCTGACTGTTAGAAAGAAAACTAACAAATAGAAACAAATAGTATCAACATCACCAACATAAGAGACTGAAGATAGATAAATCCAGGAACATGGGGAAAAAGAGCACAAAAAGGTTGAAAATTCCAAAAACAAAAATACCTTTTCTTCTCTAAAAAAATTACAACTTCTTGTCAGCAAGGGAAAAAAACTGGTAGGAGAATGAGTTTGACAAATTGATATAGGTAGGCTTCAGAAGGTGGGTAATAGCAAATTCCTCTGAGCTAAAGTAGCATGTTCTAACCCAATTTAAGGAAGCTAAGAACTTGGAAAAAAGGATAGATGAATTGCTAACTAGAACAACCAGCTTAGAGAGAACAAAAATGATCTGGTGGAGCTAAAAAACCCAGCACAAGAACTTTGTGAAGCATACACAAGTATCAGTAGCCAAATCCATCAAGTGCAGAAAGGATATCAGAGATTAAAGATAAACTCAATGAAATAAATAGAGAAGAAAAGATTAGAGAAAAAAAGAGTGAAAAGAAATGTACAAAGCCTCCAAGATATATGGTACTATGTTGAAAGACCAAATCTGTTTGATAGGTGTACCTGAAAGGGATGGGGAGAATGGAACCAAGTTGGAAAACACTCTTCAGGATATTATCCAGGAGAACTTCCCCAACCTAGCAAGGCAGACCAACATTCAAATTCAGGAACTACAAAGAACACCACAAAGATACTCCTCGAGAATAACAACCCCAAGACACATAATCTTCAGATTCACCAGTGTTGGAATGAAGAAAAAAAATTTAAGGTCAGCCAGAGAGAAAGGTCAGGTTATCCACAAAGGGAAGCCCATCAGACTAAGAGTGGATCTCTCTGCAGAAAACCTATGAGCCAGAAGAGAGTGGGGGCCAATATTCAACATTCTTTAAAAAAAGAATTTTCAACCCAGAACTTCATATCCAGCCAAATTAAGCTTCATAAGTGAAGGAGAAATAAAATCCTTTACAGACAAGCAAATGCTGAGAGATTTTGTCATCACCAGGTCTGCTGTATAAGAGCTCCTGAAGAAAGCCCTAAATGTGGAAAGGAACAAAAGGTACTAGCCACTGCAAAAACATACCAAATTGTAAAGACCATTGACACTATGAAGAAAGTGCATCAACTAACAAGCAAAATAACCAGCTAGCATCATAATGACAAGATCAAATGAACACATAACAATATTAACCTTAAATGTAAATGAGCTAAATGCCCCAATTAAAAGACACAGACTGGCAAATTGGATAGAGTCAAGACCCATTGGTGTGCTATATTCAGGAGACCCATCTCAAATGCAAAGACACACATAGGCTCAAAATAAAGGGATGGAAGAAGATTTACCAAGCAAATAGAAAACAAAATAAAAGCAGGGGTTGCAATCCTAGTCTCTCATAAATCACACTTTAAACCAGCAAAGATCAAAAGAGACAAAGAAGGGCATTACATAACAGTAAAGAATCAATGCAACAAGAGGAGCTAAGTATTCTAAATATATATGCACCCAATACAGGAGCACCCGGACACATAAAGCAAATTCTTAAAGACCTACAAAGAGACTTAGAGTCCCACACAATAATAGTGGGAGACTTTAACACCCCAATGTCAATATTAGACAGATCGACGAGACAGAAAATTAATATGGAGATCCAGGACTTGAACTGAGCTCTGGACCAAGTGGACCTAACAGAAATCTATAGAAACCTCCACCCTAAGTCAACAGCATATACATTCTTCTCAGCACCACATCTCACTTATTCTAAAATTGACTGCATAATTGGAAGTAAAACACTCCTCAGCAAATGCAAAAGAATGGAAATAATAACAAACAGTCTCTCAGACCACAGTGCAATAAAATTAGAACTCAGGATTAAGAAACTCACTCAAAACTGCACAACTACAGGGAAACTGAACAACCTGTTCCTGAATGACTACTGGGTGAATCATGATATTAAGGCAAAAATAAAGATGTTCTTTGAAACCAATGAGAACAAAGACACAACGTACCAGAATCTTTAAGACACATATAAAGCAGTGTGTAGAGGAAAATTTATAGCACTAAATGCCCACAGGAGAAAGCAGGAAAGATCTAAAATTGACACCCTAACATCACAATTAAAAGAACTAGAGAAGCAAGAGCAAACAAATTCAAAAGCTAGCAGAAGACAAGGAATAACTAAGATCAGAGTAGAACTGAAGGAGATAGAGCCAAAAAAAAAAAAAATTAAAAAAAAATCCTTTGAAAAATCAAGGAATCCAGGAGCTGCTTTTTTGAAAAGATCAACAAAATAGACCACTAGCCAGATTAATAAAAAGGAAAAGAGAGAAAAATCAAATAGATGCAATAAAATGTGATAAGGGAGATATCACCATAATCCCCTAGAAATACAAACTACCATCAGAGAATACTATAAACTCGACTATGCCAATAAATTAGAAATCTAGAAGAAATGGAAAAATTCCTGGATACATATAGCCTCCCAAAACTAAACCAGGAAGAAGTTGAATCCCTGAATACAACAATAACATATTCTGAAATTGAGGCAGCAATTAATAGCCTACCAACCAAAAAAACTCCAGGACCAGACTATTTCACAGCCGGATTCTGCCAGAGATATAAAGAGCTGGTAACATTCCTTCTAAAACTATTCCAAACAATAAAAAAATAGGGCATCCTCCCCAACTCATTTTATGGGGCAGGCATCATCCTGATACCAAAACCTGGCAGACAAACAATAAAAAAGACAAATTCAGGCCAATATTCCTGATGAACATCAAGGCAAAGTCTTCAATAAAATACTGGCAAACCGAATCAGGTAGCTCATCAAAAAGCTTATCCACCACAATCAAGTCAGCTTCATTTCTGGGATACAAGGCTGGTTCAACATATGCAAATCAATAAATGTAATCTATCACATAAACAGAACCAATGACAAAAATCACATGATTATCTCAATAGACGTAGAAAGACCTTGGACAAAATTCAACAGATCTTCATGCTAAAAACTCTCAATAAACTAGATATTGATAAAACATATCTCAAAATAATAAGAACTATTTATGATAAACCCACAGCCAATATCATACTGAATAGGCAAAAATTGGAAGCATTCCCTTTGAAAACCGGCACAAGACAAGGATACCCTCTCTCACAGTTCCTATTCAACATAGTATTGAAGTTCTGGCCAGGGCAATCAGGCAAGAAAAAGAAATAAAGGGTATTCAAATAGGAAAAGAGGAAGTCAAGTTGTCTCTGTTTGCAGATGACATGATTGTATGTCTAGAAAACTTCATCGTCTCAGCCCAAAATCTCCTTAAGCTGATAAGCAACTTCAGCAAAGTCTCAGGATACAAAATCAATGTGCAAATATCACAAGCATTCCTATATACCAATAACAGAAAGAGATCCAAATCATGAGTGAACTCCCATTCACAATTGCTACAAAGAGAATTAATACCTAGGAACACAATTTACAAGGGATGTGAAGGACCTCTTCAAGGAGAACTACAAACCACTGCTCAAAGAAATAAGAGAGGACACAAACAAATGGAAAAACATTCCATGCTTATGGATAGGAAGAATCAATATCATGAAAATGGCCACACTGTCCAAAGTAATTTCTAGATTCAGTGCTATCTTCATCAACCTACCATTGACTTTCTTCACAGAATTGGAAAAAAACTACTTTAAATTTCATATTAAATCAAAAAAGAGCCCGCACAGCCAAGACAATCCTAAGCAAAAAGAACAAAGCTGGAGACATCATGCTACCTGACTTTAAAGTATATTATGAGGCTACAATAACCAAAACAGCATGGTGTGGGTACCAAAACAGATATATAGACTAATGGACCAGAACAGAGGCCTCAGAAATAACACCACACATCTACAACCATCTGATCTTTGACAATCCTGACAAAAGCAATGGGAAAAGGATTCCCTAAATGGTGTGGGGAAAACTGGCTAGCTGTATGTAGAAAGCTGAAACTGGATCCATTCCTTACACCTTATACAAAAATTAACTCCAGATGGATTAAAGACTTAAATGTAAGACCTAAAACCATAAACCTCCCAGAAAAAACCCTAAGAAATACCATTCAGGACAGGCATGGGCAAAGACTTCATGACTAAAACACCAAAAGCAATGGCAACAAAAGCCAAAATTGACAAATGGGACCTAATTAAAGAGCTTCTGCAAAACAAAAGAAAATCATCAGAGTGAACAAGCAACCTACAGAATGGGAGACAATTTTTGCAATATATCCATCTTACAAAGGGCTAATATCCGGAATCTACAAAGAACTTAAACAAATTTACAAAAAAAAAAAAAACTCCATCAAAACGTGGGTGAAAGACATGAACAGACATTTCTCAAAAGAAGACATTTATGCAGCCAACAGACATATGAAAAAATGCTTATCATCACTGGTCATTAGAGAAATGCAAATCAAAACCACAATGAGATACCATCTCATGCCAGTTAGAATGGCGTTCATTAGAGTCAGGAAACAACAGATGCTGGAGAGGATATGGGGAAATAGCAACACTTTTACACTGTTGGGGAGTGTAAATTGGTTCAACCATTGTGGAAGACAGTGTAGTGTTGTGATTCCTCAAGGATCTAAAACTAGAAATACCATTTGCCCCAGCAATTCCATTACTGGGTATATACCCAAAAAAGTATACATCATTCTACTAGAAAGACACATGCACACATATGCTTATTGCGGTACTGTTCACTATAGCAAAGACTTGGAACCAACCCAAATGTCCATCAGTGATGGACTGGATAAAGAAAATGTGGCAAGTATACACTGTGGAATACAATGCAGCCATAAAAAAGGATGGTTCATGTCCTCTGCAGGCACATGGATGAAGCTGGAAACCATCATTCTCAGCAAACCAACACAAGAACAGAAAACCAAATACCCCATGTTCTCACTCATAGGTGGGAGTTCAACAACGAGAACACATGGACACAGGGAGGGGAATATCACACAGTGGTGCCTGTCGAGGGGAGAGGGGTGGGGGGAGGGTTAGCATTAGGAGAAATATCTAATGTAGATGATGGGTGGATGAGTGCAGCAAACCACCATGGCACATGTATACCTGTGTAACAAATCTGCACGTTCTGCACATGTTCCCCCAAATTTAAAGTATAATAAGAAAAAATAGAACAGATATAGAAAAATAAATAAAACTTAAGAATGAAGAAAAATCAAAGACTAAGAAATAATACTAAAAGCATCAAGAAAAAAAGAAACATCACATACAACAATGCCCCAGTACAGGTTTTCACAGATTCTTCATCAGAATCCTTGCAGGGCAGTAGAGAGTGGGATGATATATTCAAAGTGCTAAAAGAAAAAAAAAACTGATAGTCAAGGATACTGTAGCCCCCCCAAAAATAGCTTTTAAACACGAAGAGTGATACAGACTTTCCCAGATGAATAAAAACTGAGGGAATGTATCAATACCATATCTGTCTTATAAAAAGTATTAAGGAGAATTCTGAAAGAAAAGAATATTTATGCATAGCAAGAAAATATCTGAATGTATAAAAAAATCACTCATAAAATCATATAGCCAAATTCAGAATAATACTGTAATTGTGGTATGCAAAACATTTCTATTTTTAGTGTGAAAACTGAAGAACAAAGCTATTAAATACAATAATAGCTATAACAATTGGTTAGGAAAGAGGCAATATAAAAATATGCAAACAAAAGAAATCCAAAATTCAAAATGTGAGTGTGGGGAATTGTGTTTAAGTGTAAGTTTTTTTTATTTCTTTGTGCTCAAAGTTATTAGTTTAAAATGATTTGTTATGACTATGAAATATTTTTCATAAGTCTCACAGTAACCTCAAGCCAAGTATCTATAATAGATAAACTAAAAATAAATAGCATGACATGAAAACCTACTACTAAAGAAAACCACATGAACACAAAGGAAGAGTAACTGACAAAAAGAAGAAAAAAGATCCCGAAAACAACCAGAAAACACATAACAAAATGCAGTAGTATGCTGGTAGGAGTGTAAATTAGTTAAACCATTGTGGAAAATGGTGTGGTGATTCCTCAAAGACCTAAAGACAGAAATATCATTGGACCTAGCAATCCCATTACTGTGTATATACCCAAAGGAATATAAATCTTTCTATTATAAAGACACATGCACGTGTATGTTCACTACAGCACTATTCACAATAGCAACCCAATTGCCCATCAGCGATAGACTGGTTAAAGAAAATGCAGTACATATACACCACGAAATAATATGCAGCCGTAGAAAGGAATGAGCTCAAGTCCCTTGCAGGGACATGGATGGAGTTGGAAGCCATTATCTTTAGGAAACTAATTCAGGAACAGAAAACCAAATATGCATTTTCTCACTTAAAAGTGGGAGCTAAATGATGAGAACGCATGGACACCTAGAGGGCAACAAAACACACTGGGGCCTTTTGGAAGGCGGCAGGCGGGTGTGTGTATATATATATGCACCCAACATTGGAGCACCCAAATATATAAAGCAAGTATGAATATATCTGAAGGGATAGATAAAATAAATAATAGTAAGGGACTTCAGCACCCCACTTTTCGCAATAGACAGAACATCCAGACAGAAAATCAACAAAGAAACATTAGAGCTAAACTGCAATCTAGACCAAAGGAAACTTACAGACATTTATAGAGCATTCCATCCAACAGCTGCAGAATATACATTCTTCTCAACAACATGTGGAATATTCTTTAGGACAGATCACGTGTGAGGTCAAAATAAGTCTTAACAAACTTTTAAAAGTGGAAATAATATCAAGTGTCTTTTCTTGATATTATATTCCACACAATGGAATAAAACTAGAAATTTATAACAGAAAAAACATCAGCAGTTATACAAATATGTGAAAATTAAACATCATGCTCCTGAACAACAAATGGGTCAATGAAAAACTTTAAAAGGAAATTTAAAAATTCTTGAGACAAATGAAAATGAAAACACAACATACCAAAACCTATGGGACACAGCAAAAATAGCTCTAAAAGGGCAGTTTAGAACAACAAATGCCTACATCAAAAAAGTAGAAAAATCTTAAATAAATATGGTAATTTCATACCTCATGGAACTAGAAAAACAAGAATACACAAAACCCGAAATTAGTAGAAGGAAAGAACTAATAAAGATTAAAAGATAAATGAATGAAAGAGATTTTTAAAAATACAAAAATCAACAAAACAAATAGTTGTGTTTTTTAAAAGATAAACAAAATTGACAAACATTTAACTAGACTAAGAAAAAAGGAGACTCAAATAAATAAAACCAGAAGTGAAAAAGGAAACATAATTGATACAGAAATGCAAAGAATCGTAGGAGACTGCTATGAATAACTATATACCAACATATTGGAAAATCTAGAAGAAATTGATGGATTTCTGGACACAAACAACCTACCAAAATTGAATCATGAAGAAATAGAAAACTTGAAAAGAACAATAACGAGTAATGAGATTGAAACAGTAATGAAGACTTTCCCATCAAAGGAAAGCCCAGGATTTGATTTATCTACTTCAGCAGAAATTCTATCAAACATTTAAAGAACTAGTACCAATTTTTCTCAAACTCTTTCAGGAAACTGAAGAGAAGAGAATACTTCCAAACTCATTCTATAAGGACATTTTACAGTCTTGACCAGTAATATAGGGGATTTCCACTACCACATTCAAGTCAATGTTTGGCAGAGTCAATCTTATTTTATCCATTCTGGCAGGTGGGAAGTAGTATCATATTGTGGTCGTTTCTTATACTTTTAAATGAAAAACCCAAAATGGTTAATAGTGATTGTTGCTTGTACATACCGGGAATATCTTTAAAATGCTGCACAAGTATCTAAACATGCTGGTTTTCCTTTGGTGAAAATTGGTAATCACCTGTTTGGCTGACACAGATGATGGAGGTAGACTCTTCACCCTGCAATCATTAGCTACTTTTAACTATTGAACCATGTAGTTATTATATTATTTTTGAAAAAACAAAGTTTTTTGTTAAAAGGCATGTCTGCTTTTTAAAAATCACTCAATTACTCACTGGGTCATGAACTCCGACCTGCTCTTAGCTCAGATAGGGCTTGTAAATTGGGGTATTCTGAGTGGGTAAAAGGCCTCTATCTTAGTTCATTCAGGCTGCTATAACAAAATGCCATTAAGTGCGTGGCTTACAGAAAAATTTATTTCTCACAGTTCTGGAGGCTGAGAAGTCTGAGATCAAGACACCAGCAGATTCTGTGTCTGGTGAGGATTCACTTTCTGGTTCATAGAAGGCACCTTCCTCACATGGTGGAAGGGACAAGGGAGCTCTCTGGAGTTGCTTTGTAACAGTGTTAATGTCATTCATGAGGGTTGTACCCTCATGACTCGATCACCTCCCAAACACCCCACCTCCTACTACCATCACATTGGGCGAGTGGGGGTCAATTTAAAAATTATAAGATCTATACATTTGGAAAGGAGGCATTATTTCTTATAAAAGATCAAAGCCTGCAGGATGGCTATGCTCAGGATGGGAAGTGTAGCCCCCAGCAGAGCCCCAAAGGCAGGCATTTCAAGGGAGGGAGGGAGAGGTAAGACAAGAATTTATGCTGAATAGATTGGCCAAGTATCTATATTCATCAGAACATAGGAGGAGCTTTGGATATTCATGAAAGGGAGTTGTAATAAGCAAACATGCATCTTCTGTTCACTCTGGGGCGGAGATTTAACATTTAAATGCATTACAGTTCAGTTCTATATGTCAAAAGGCAAAGGAGAAACACAAAGGCACCTAAGTGTGCAACCTCTGTAAAACTGGCCAGAACCAGACTAAGGTCAATGGTCCCTTAACAGAAAAAAGTTACTGAAATCAGTCTCTTTTCCAGTCAAAGCAATAGTATGGCTTGCAGAACATAGGATCAGTTAGTCATCATCTGGCGGTGGATGAGCTGTGCTTGTTTCAGCATTGCTTCTCTAGCCCAGTACTGGTTTAGCTGCTAGAGAAAAAGAAAAACCTTGTGGTGGTTAGAACACAATTTATTCTTTAAGAGTAGGGGTGTGTGACTTAACCCTTGCCTGGCATGGCCTTAAGTCCTATTTATAACTTGGTATCTTATTGCTACAAAGAGCTCATTCTGTCAGTGTTATGATCTCCATTTTAATATTAATGCTGGTCAGTTGTTGTGTCCACACTGCAACTGGAAGGGTTATAATGAGGCATGTCTGACCTCCTGGCCAGTTAAGGTTTCTCTGGGACCCCAGAGTTGTTGGCCAAAAGGAGTGCAGTTTGGGTGGTGAGGGGGACTTAGAATTTTATTTTAGTTCTCAAGGATTAGGTTTCAACATATGAATTGGTGTGGGGGACAGACACATTCAGTCTGTGGCAGCACTTCTGCTTTCAATCCAGTCCTTACCCTCCCAGAAGTCCTTAGGGAGTGTCTGGGTTGGGTAGATAGGAACCCCCCCCCCCCCCCCAGTTCTTCCTGACTCAGTCAATTCCCATAGGCTTGAGGAGGTGGGAGAGAGGAGATGTCTTACTATCTGGCTGCCCCTGCAGTCTTCTCTTTTGGGGTTGTGGCTTCTCTAATGTACTCTTGGTAGCAGGTTCCAAGGCAGCTGTCTCCTGAGTCATATGTGTGAGGTTTTGGTTGGGGTGGAGGCTAAGGAACCTGTGGAGCCTCTCTCTGACCCATTCTGTGATGTGAAACATCCAGCTCCACTTGACCTCTTCCAACCCTCCTCAGTTCTTATCCCTGGGTTGTGGGTGTGGAAACACCCTACAGCCTCTCATTTATGGTCCTTTCTGTGGGTTCCAGCAAGTTGGCTCAGGCCCAGCTACCTTCCACAGCCTTCCTGGCCCCATGGGATCCTAAGACATCTGGTGGGGACACAGGCTGCTCCTCTGCTGTCCTTACCCTGCCATCTCTTACCAATTCTCTCCTCCCTGCTTAGGAAGCTACAATCATAAGTCCAATGCCTTAGCAGATATTCAATAGGAGAATGAAATGACAGTCTCTCCCTCTTCAGGGACCATCAAATGTTATGAGGAATTCCCTTAAAGCCCTTCACAATTGGACCCTCAGTCAGGGAGAGGAGAGAGGAGGAGAGAAAAGCCCCAGCACCCTTTCCTAGGTTGATTGCTCAGAGTTCCAACAATTTAATCTTGTATAGAACACCTGAGTTAGGGGTTATAGGGATATTTCTGCTCATTCTTAGTAATCCTTGGGGATGAGTTTGCAACCAGGTAAAGAGCTTTACTGTGTGTGTGTAGAGGCGTGACCCTGTGCAGATGAGAGGGGTGAGAGAGGTGTGCAGGTGAGAGACCCTGTGCAGGATGGCTTTCCAGTCCAGTACTTCTCCAGTTTTAAAATGTATACAAACTCCTAGAGATCTTGTTAAACTCAGATTCAGTAAGTCTAGGTGGGGTCTGAAATTCTATATTTTAAAAATTTAGTTGTGGTAAGATACACATAATAAAATTTACCATCATAATCATTTTTCAATGTACAGTTCAGTAGTATTACGCACACACACATTGTTTTTCAACCATCACAACCATCAAATTCCAGAACTCTTTGATCTTGCAAAACTGTCATGGAAACTCTGTACCGATTAAACACTAACTCCTCATTGCCCCCTACCCGGTGCCCCTGGCAACCAGAATCTGCTTTCTATCTCTATGAATCTGACTGCTGCAGGTACCTTATATTAATGGACTCATACAGTACTTTTGTGACTGCCTTATTTCACGTAGTAAAATGCTCTCAAGATTCATCCCTGTTGTTATGTGTCATATATTTTTCTAAACTCTGCATTTTTAGCAAGCTCCCAGGTGATGCTGATGCTATGGCCCCAAAGACCACACTTTCAACAGCAAGCCCTCTATTCAGGAGGTGATTAAACATCTCTGTATTCAGCTGGAGCCAAGTCTTCAATTTGAGGGCAATAAGAAAAAACAAATTTGCTCTTTGCAGTGGTTAATTTTGTATCAGCCTGGCTAGGCCACGGTAGCCAGATATTTGGTCAAATGCCAGCCTAGATGTCATTGTGAAGGTATTTTCTAGGTAACATTAAAATTTAAATCAGTGGGCTTTGACTAAAGCAGAATTACCCTCTAAAATATGGGCGAGCCTCATCCAATCAGCTGAAGGCTTTAAAAGCCTGAGGTCCTCTGCGGAAGAGGGAATTCTGCCTCCACACTGCCTTCAGACTCGAGCTGCAAGATGAACCCATCCCTGGCGTTCCAGATTGCCAGCTTGCCCCGCAGATTTTGGACTTGCCAGTCCCACTGTCATGTAAGTCAGTTCCTTAAAATACATCTCTCTATATATGTCTCTACAAATTCTATTGGTTATGTTACTAAGGAGGACTCTGACTAATATAGCCTCCTGGTATGGAATCTTGTACCTTCCATTATGCAACTGTAATATATGATATCATACTGTATACATTGTATTGTGTTTTGTTTTTCATTAGTGGCCATCATTAGTATATTTCTAAGATTTACCCTTAGAGGAAGATCTAGCTCTAGTTCAGTGGGTCTCAAAGTTATTAAATTCACCTGGGGGCCTTGCTAAACCACATATTCCTGGGCCTCACCGCCAGAGTTCCTGATTCAGTAGATCTGGATTGAGGCTCAAGAATTTTATTCTCCCAAGTGTTGCTGTTGGTTCGGGGGCCACACAGAGAATTACTGCTCTAATTCTTTCATTTTAATTGCCATATGATATTCATTGTGAAATGGAATACATAATACAATATGTAAATTGTATAAAACATGGTTTATTTGTGATGGACATTTACATTATTTCTTATTTCAAAATGGTATAATAAAGATTTTAGTTTTTGTCTCAGGCATACAGATGAGGTTTTCGAAGCAGTGGTTCTCATCCCCATCAGACACAAAGTCTCCTTTTTATAACAGATATTTATAACCCTTACTATATGATCATAAAATTATTTTTTCCTTAGATTTATTAATATGATGAAGTACTGATTTTCTAGTTGTGAAAAATCCTTGTATAACTGGTATAAATTTGATCATAGTATATTACAATTTGGGTGTGCTGCTGAATTCTGTGAGCTAGTATTTGGAACATTTTATTTAAGACCTTTGCATTGATATTCACAAACAAATGAGATAAAGCTCTAGCTCTCTAGAGCACACTCAAAGGCAGAATCTCTTTCTCATCACTTTGCCAAGCTTTGGTGTAAATATTATGCTTAGTTCGCAAAAAGTTTTTTGGGAAGCTTTTCTTATATTTTGATACTTTAGGGCAATTTAAGTAACATTTAAATAATCTACTTCCAAAGGTTTGGTAGAAATCCCCTGTGAAACCACTGGGGTTTAGACCAATTTGTAGAGGTTAGATATTTGACAACTTGTTCAATTTCTATCATTAAAATTGGTCTCTTAAACCTTTCATTAAAGTTTTAAAATTTACTCTAATTGAATAGACCAAAATAGATTTTAATAACTTGCTGTGAATCTGTTTCCTCTTTTATGATAATTTATTTTATGTACTTATACTTTTTTCTTTTTTAGTCAATTAGTTTCGGCACTAGTTTGTCAGTGTTATTTCAGAGAAGCAGTTCTTATATTCATTAGTTCCATAACTTTTGTATTTGTTTATTTATTTATTTATTTTGAAATGGAGTCTTGCTCTGTCACCCAGGCTGGAGTGCAGTGGTGCAATCTCAGTCCACTGCAACCTCTGCCTTCCAGGTTCAAGTGATTCTCCTGCCTTGGCCTCCGAAGTAGCTGGGACTATGGGCGCCTGCCACCACACCCAACTAATTTTTGTATTTTTAGTAGAGATGTGATTTCACCATGTTGGCCAGGCTGGTCTTAAACTCCTGACTTCAGGTGATCAGCCTGCCTCAGCCTCCCAAAGTGCTGGGATTATAGGTGTGAGCCACCGCACCCAGCCCTCTAGTTCTGCTTTTATATTATTTGGATGTACTAACTTTTTTTGAATGTTTACTTGATGTCATTTTTTTGGTAATACCAATAATCAATATTATGACTTTTCCTCTAAGTATTGTATAAGTTTGGTAATATTAAATTATTAGCATAATTTAATATTTATATTTTTGTATCCTTAAAGAAATATAATTTTATTAATGTTGATATAGGAATCCCATCTGTTTTTCAGCTTTAATTTTTTACTTTGAAATAATTAGAAATTTATAGAAAAGCTTAAAATAATTGGGATTACCAAAAATGTTAACACTTTGTCATATTTGTTTTATCATTCCCTTTTTCCATGTATAGATATGTAGAATTTTTGTTTGTGCACTTTTTAGATTAAGTAGCATACATAATGTCCCTGTAATCCTTTTACTGCCATGTGCATGTCCTCATAAGAGATATTCCCTTACATTTCCACAAAACAGTGATATTAGCCTCATTTTAAAAGTCAGAAAACTGAAGTACAGAAACTCACCTCTCCTGGAATCTTCCATCCCTCTTACAAAAATAGAATGTATGTGTGTTCTTCATCTTTCTTTTTCCTACTTACTTTCTATTTTGAGATAGCTGTGGATTCATATACACAACTGTAAGAAATCATACAGAGAAATTCTGAGTACCCTTCACCCAATCTCACCTAATAGTAACATTCTGCATAACCATAGTATAATATCACCACCAGGAAATTGACATTGATATAATCTTCCAAACTTATTCAGATTTCACGCTTTACATGTACTCTGGAGTGTGTATTTATGTATAGTTCTAGGCAAAAATTTTAAATGCTGGTAAATTAACATAAAATTTACCATTTTAACCATTTTTAAGTATAATTCAGCAGCCTTAAGTATATTCACATTATTGCGATATTGTCACAATTATTCCTCCACAAAAATTTTTAAATCTTGCAATCTCTGTACTAAGAAACACTAACTCCCCATTTCTCCCTTCACAACTCCTGCAACCATCATCCCATTTTCTGTCTCTGTGAATTTGACTATTCTAGGTGTCTCATATAAGTGGAATCATTCAGTATTTGCCTTTTTGTGATTGGCTTATTTCACTTAGCGTAATGAGCTTGAGTTTCATCTGTGTTGTAGCATGTGTCAGAATTCCCTTTCTTTTAAGAAAAATATCTTGAGTTTAGGGGTAAATGTGCAGGTTTTTTACATAAGTAAATGTGTGTCCATCAGGGTGTGTTGTACAGATTATTTCATTGCCCGTGTATTAAGCCTAGTACCCATTAGTTATTTTTCCTGGTTTTCTCCCTCCTCCCACCCTCCATTCTCCAGTAGGCCCTAGTGTTTGTTGTTGCCCTCTGTGCATCCATGTGTTCTTGTCATTTAGCTTCCACTTATAAGTGAGAACATACAATATTTGGTTTTCTGTTCCTGCATTAGTTTGCTAAAGACAATGCCTCCTAGCTCCATCCATGTTCCTGCAAAGATCTCATTATTTTTTATGGCTGCATAGTATTCCACAGGGCATATGTACCACATTGTCTTTATCCAGTCTATCACTGATGGGCATTTGGGTTGATTTCATGTCTTTGCTGTTGTGAGTAGTGAGTGCTACAATGAACAATCACATGCACATGTCTTTATAATTCTCTGGGTATATACCCAGGAATGGGATTGCTGGGTCGAATGGTATTTCTGTTTTTATGTCTTTGAGGAATCACCACACTGTATTCCACAATGGCTGAAGTAATTTACAATCCCACTAACAGTGTATGTGTTCTTTTTTCTCCACGACCTTACCAGCATCTGTTATTTATTTATTTATTTATTTATTTAGTAATAGCTATTCTGACTGGTATGAGTTGGTATCTCATTGTGGTTTTGATTTGCATTTCTTTAATGATTGCCAATGTTGAGCTTTTTTTTCATATGTTTGCTGGCTGTATGTATGTCTTCTTTTGGGAAGTGTCTGTTCATGTTCTTTGCCTTCTTTTTAATAGGGTTGTTTGTGTCTATTCATGTCATTTGCTCATTTTTTAATAGAGTTGTTTGTTTTCTTATAAATTTAAGGAACTTAAATTTTGTAAATTTACAAGATTGTCTTGGCTATTTAGGCTCTTTTTTAGTTCCATATGAATTTTTAAATAGTTATTTCGTAGTTCTGTGAAGAATGTCAATGGTAGTTTAATGGGAATAACATTGTCTATAAATTGGATCTATAAATTCCTTTGGGTATTATGGCCATTTTAATGATATTGATTCTTCCTATCCATGAGCATGGAATGTTTTTCCATTTGTTTTTGTCATCTCTGATTTCTTTGAGCAGCGTTTCGTAGTTATCATTGTAGAGATATTTCACCTTTCTAGTTAGGTGTATTCCTAGGTATTTTATTCTTTTTGTGGCAGATATGAATGGGAGTTCATTCATGATTTGGCTCTTGGCTGAACTGTTGGTATATAGGAATGGTAGCCATTTTGGACATTTATTTTGTATGCTGAGACATTGTTGAAGTTTCTTGTCAGCTTAAGAAGCTTTGGGGTTTTCTAGATCTATGATCATGTCATCTGCCAACAGGAATATTTTATTTTCTCTTTTCCTATTTTAATTCCCTTTATTTCTCTCTTTTGCCTGATTGCCCTGGCCAGAACTTCCAATACTATGTTGGGTAGGAGTGGTGAGAGAGGGCATTCTTGTCTTGTGCATGTTTTCAAGGGAAATGCTTCTAGCTTTTGCTCATTCAGTATGGTGTTGGCTGTGGGTTTATCATAGATGGCTCTTATTATTTTCAGGTATTTTCCTTCAATATCTAGTATATTGAGAGTTTTTAACTTTAGAGGATATTGAATTTTATTAAAAGCCTTTTCTGCATCTATTAAGATAATCATGTTTTTTGTCTTTAGTTCTGTTTATGTGATAAATCACATTGATTGATTTGTGTATGTTGAACCAACATTGCATCCCAGGGATGAAGCCTACTTGATCATGGAGAGTAAGTTTTTTTATGTGCTGCTGGATTCAGTTTGCCAGTATTTTATTGGGGATTTTTGCATAAATGTTCATCAAGGATATTGGCCTGAAGTTTTCTTTTTTACTTATATCTCTGCCAGGTTTTGGTATTAGGATGATCCTGACTCCATACAATGAGTTAGGGCGGAGTCCCCCCTTTTTAGTGTTTTGGAATAGTTTCAGCAGAAATGATACCAGCCTTTCTTTGTACCTCTGGTAGAATTCAGCTTTGAATCCATCTGGTCCTGGGCTTTTTCTGGTTGGCTATTTATTACTGATTCAATTTCAGATCTTGTTATTGGTCTATTCACAGATTCAGTTTCTACCTGGCTCAATCTTAGTAGCGGGTGTGTGTGTGCAGGAATTTATCCAATTCTTTTAGATTTTCTAGTTTATGTGCACAGAGGTGTTCATAATATTCACTGATGGTTGTTTGTATTTCTTTGGGGTCAGTAGTAATATTCCCCTTGTCATTTCTGATTGTCTTTATTTGAATCATCTCTCTTCTCTTCTTTATTAATCTAGCTAGTGGTCTATATATTTATTAACTTTTTGAAAAAAAAAAAAAAAAAGCAAGCTGCTGGATTTGTCGATCTTTTGAATATGTTTTGTGTTTCTATCTCCAGTTCAGCCCTGATTATCATTATCGCTTGTCTGCTGCTATCTTTGGGATTTGTTTGCACTTGGTTCTCTAGTTCTTTGAGTTGTGATGTTATGTTATTAACTTGAGATCTTTCTAATTTTTTGATGTGGGCATTTAGTGCTATAAATTCCCTCTTTACATTGCCTTAACTGTGTCTCAGAGATTATAGTATATTGTATATTTTTTCTCATTAATAGCAAAGAGGTTGATTTCTACCTTAATTTCATTATTTACCCACAAGTCATTCAGGAGCAGGTTATTTTTATTTCCATGTAATTGTATAGTTGTGAGTGAATTTCTTAGTGTTGAGTTCTAATTTGATTGTGCTGTGGTCCAAGAGACTGTTTCTTATGATTTTAGTTCTTTTGCATTTGCTGAGGAGTGTTTTAGTTTTGATTATGGGATTGATTTTAGAGTAAGTACCATGTGCTGATGAGAAGAATGTATATTCTATTGTTTTGAGGTAGAGAGATCTGTAGATATCCATCAGATCCATTTGATCCAGTGCTAAGTTTAGCTCCTGAATATCTTCATTAATTTTCTGTCTCAATGATCTGCCTTATATTGTCACTGGGGTGTTAATGTCTTTCACTATTACTGTATGGGAATCCCAGTCTCTTTGAAAACCTTCAAGACTTGCTTTTTTAATCTGGGTGCTCCTGTCTAGGTGCATATACATAAGGATAGCTAGCTCTTCTTGTTGAATTAACCCTTTACTATTAGGTAATGCCCTTCTTTGTCTTTTTTGAGCTTTGTTGGTTTAAAGTCTATTTTGTCAGAAACTAGGATTGCAGCCCCTGCTTTTTTCTGTTTTCTATTTGCTTGGTAGATTTTCCTTAATCCCTTTATTTTGAGCTTATGGGTGTCACTCCATGTGAGATGGGTCTCTTGAACACAACATACCAATGGATTTTGGTTCTTTATCCAGCTTGCCACTCTGTTTTTTTAATTGGGGCATTTATCCCATTTACGGTTAAGGTTAGTATTGATATGTGGGGATGTGATACTGTCATCATGATGTTAGCTGGTTATTTTGCAAACTTCTTAATTGTTTGCTTTATATTGTCACTGGTCTGTATACATCAGTGTGTCTTTGTAATGGTTGCTAACAGTGTTTCCTTTCTATATTTATTGCTTCTGTTAGGAGCTCTTATAAGACAGGTCTAATGGTAAAAAATTCCCTCAGCACTTGCTTGTCTGAAAAGGCTCTTATTTCACTTTCACTAATGAAGCTTACTTTGTCAGATATAAAATTATGGGTTGGAATTTCTTTTCTTTAAGAATGTTGAATTTTGGGTCCCAAGCTCTTCTGGCTTGTAAGATTTTCACTGAGAGGTGTGATGTTAGTCTGATAAGCTTCCCTTTATAGGTGATCTAGACTCTCCATCTGCCTTCAACATTATTTCTTATATTTGAACCTTGGAGAATCTGACGATTATGTGTCTTGGGGATGATCTTCTTAAGGATTGTCTTACTGGGGTTCTCTGCATTTGCTGAATTTGAATGTTGGCTTGTCTAGCTGGGTTCAGGAAGTTCTCATGGATGATACACTGAAGTATGTTTTCCAAGTTGGTTCCATTCTCCCCATCTCTTTCAGGTACACCAATCAATCATAGATTCTGTCTTTTTTTTTTTTTTTTTTCTTTTAGACAGTCTTACTCTGTTACCCAGGCTGGAGTGCAGTGGCATGATCTCAGCTCACTGCAACCTCTACCTCCTGGGTTCAAGCGATTCTCATGCCTCAGCTTTCCAAGTACAGTAGCTGTCATTACAGGCACAAACTACCATGCCCAGCTAATTTTTGTATTCTTAGTAGAGATGGGGTTTCACCATGTTGTTCAGGCTTGTTTTGAACTACTGACCTCACGTGATCCACCCCAGCCTCCCAAAGTGCTGGGGTTACAGGCATGAGCCACCATGCCTGGTCTACCTGTCTTATTTCACAAAGACAGTTTTCAAGCTATGAGATTCTTTATTCTGCTTGGTTTATTCTGCTATTTATACTTGTAACTGTATAATAAATTCTTTTATTGTGTTTTTTAGTTATATAAGTTCGGTTACATTCTTCTTTATACTGGCTATTTTGTCTGTTCACTCCTGAAAGCTTTTAGCTTCCTTGCATTGAGTTACAACATGTTTCTTTAACTCAGTGAAGTTTGTTTTTATCCATATTCTGAATTCTGCCTCTGTCATTTTAATCATCTCAGCCTCAGCACAGTTCCAAATCCTTGCTGGAAAGGTGATGTGGTCATTTGGAGGAAAGAGGACACTCTGGGTTTTTGAGCTTTCAGCATTCTTACACCGAATCTTTCTCATCTTTGTGGACTTATCTACCACCAGTCTTTGAGGTTGCTGACCTTTGGATGGGATTTTTGTTTTAACTGTCTGGCCACTTTTCCAAAGGGCTGCTGTGGTTTGCTGTGGATCTGCTCCAATCCCTAGTTACCTTAGATTTTCTAGTACCTGGAGTCATCACCAGTGAAGGCTGAAAAACAGCAGATGGCAATCTGCCTCTTCCTCTGTAAGCTCTATCTCAAGGATTTATGGACCTGTTGCCAACCTGAACACATCTGTGGGACGTGGCTAGAGACCCCAGTTTGGAGGTCTCATCCAGTCAAGAGGATTGGGATCAGAGACCTGCTTAAAGTCACAGTATGGCCATGCTTTCATGAAGTGGTTGTGCAATGCTGGGGTACTGCCTCTTACCCCAGTGGCTTGAGCTCTCCAAAGTCTGGAGGTTGGAACAGCTAAGTTGCCCAAACAGCAAAGACGGCAGCCCACCCCTCCCTCTCAGAGCTCTGTCCCAGGAAGTTTTCAAATCTCTGTTGGCCAGAGAACAATGGCAGGAGTGGCTGGAGGGCCCAGTTGGGAGGTCCTATCCAGTGAGGAGGAATGAATCAGGGACCTACTTAAAGAAGCACTCTAGCCCTGTTTTGGTAGAACAACTGTGCTGTGCTAGGGGAATCTCTTCCACCTGGGGTCAATCTGGACTCTCCAAAGCCCACAAAGTGGAATAGCTGTTACCCAAATGGCGAAGATGATGGTCCACACCTCCAACTGGGAATGCTGTCCTGAGGAGAATTCAAATCTCTGTCAGCTGGAGAACACCAGTAGGGGTGGCTGGAGGCCCTAGATGGGAGGTTTCACCCAGTAAGGAGGAATGGGATCAGCAACCCACTTAAAGAAGCAGCCTAGTCACATTTTCATAGAGCAGTCACGCTGTGCTGGAGTATTGCTTCTGCCCTGGGCAGCATAGGCTCTCCAAAGGCCATAGGCTAGATTGTGTAAGTCACCCAAATAGCAAAAATGGTGGTCCATCCCTCCCTCTGGGAACTGCATCCCAGAAAGAATTCAAATCTCTGTCAGTGAGACAACACCAGTAGGGGTGACGGGAGGCCCTGATTGGGAGGTCACACCCAGTGAAGAAGAACGGATTGGGGACCCACTTAAAGAAACAATCTGGCCACATTTTGGTAGAGCAGCTATGCTGTGCTGGGGCAATACTATTGTCAGTGGTTGTCTGGTATTCCAAGCCGGTGGTCTTATCCTTTGAGGCACCATGGAAGTGGGGCGTTTCAAGTGTTGCTGCTCAGTACCCTGGATTCAGCCGCTTCCTTGGGGCATGTATGAAGGTCCAACCTCCTGCCTTGCTGGAGTTGCAGTTACTTTTGCTGGGAAGTCCAGAGCTGGAGTATGTAAAGCTCCTGGGCCAACGTGTGTACCTGAGTGGCTGCTTTGCTGAGACTCCATGCAGAGCTGTATGTCAGACTGAAGGCTCTGGCAGAGTGAATTCACAAGGGGCTCTCCTAAACCAAGAGTTGCAAAGGTCCATGGGAGAAGCATGGTTTCCATGGGTTACATGGTTTCCCTGTGCAGGAGAAATTGCCTTGGTTTCATTTTGCTCCCAGATGGGCCATTATTTTGCCTTGGATTTCTTCATTCTCCATGGGTCACGTTGTTTCCTTGATTAGTCTCCATTGGTCAAGTACCTGGATATTTCAGTTGAAAATTCTGTATTTACTCACCCCTTTTGTTCCTATCCATGAGAACCATGCACTGTAGCTGGTTCTAGGTGGCCATCTTGGCCCAAATCCCTCCCTCTGTAGACTAAGTACTATTCCATTGTATATATATACTACATTTTGTTCTTTCATTCATACATCTATGGACACTTGGGTTGCTTCTATCTTTTGGCTATTGTGAATAATGCTGCTATGAACATGAGAGTATAAATATCTCTTCGAGTTCCTGCTTTCAATTCTCTTGAGCATTAAAAAGATAGAAAGAAAAAAGAACAATGTTTTTCCTACTTTCTACTCAGTTGCTCAGCACAACACTTCTGTCTCAGATATGTAGGTTGGTTTTGTTTTGCTTTATTTTGTTTTTTAATAATTCCTAATGTATGTAGTACATTGCAGGTTGCAAATTATTTTCTCATATAATACATCTTTTAGTTCTGCTTTTTGGTTTTTTGTTTGTTTTTGTTTTTGTTACTTAACGTTCTGGGATACATGTGCAGAATGTGCAGATTTGCTACATAGGTATACATGTGCCATGGTGGTTTGCTGCACCTTTCACACCATCATCTAGGTTTTAAACCCTGCATGCAATAGGTATTTATCCTAATGCTCTCCCTCTCCTTGCCCCTCACCCCCCAACAGGTCCCCTTGTGTGATGTTTCCCTCCCTGTGTTCATGTGTTCTTATTTTTCAATTCCCAATTATGAGGTGAGAACATGTTGTGGTTGGTTTTCTGTTCCTGTTTTAGTTTGCTGAGAATGATGGATTCCAGCATCATGTCCCTGCAAAGGATGTTAACTCATTTTTTAGGGCTGTATAATATTCCATGGTGTATACTTAACACATTTTCATTATCCAGTCCATCACTGATGGGAATTTGGGTTGGTTCCAAGTCTTTTCTATTGTAAATAGCGCTGCAATAAACATACATGTTCACATGTCTTTATAGTAGAATAATTTATAATCCTTTGGGTATATACCTCATAATAGGATTGCTGGGTCAAAAGGTATTTCTGGTTCTAGATCCTTGAGAAATGGCCACACTCTCTTTCACAATGGTTGAACTAATTTACACTCACAACAACAGTGTAAAAGCGTTCCTATTTCTCCACATCCTCACCAGCATCTGTTGTTTCCTGACTTTTTAATGATCACCATTCTAACTGGCATGAAATAGTATCTCATTGTGGTTTTGATTTACATGTCTTGAATGACCAGTAATTATAAGCTTTTTTCATGTTTGTTGGTCACATAAATGTCTTATTTTGAGAAGTGTCTGTTCATATCCTTCACCCACTTTTCAATGGGGTTGTTTTCTTCTTGTAAATTTGAGTACTTTGTAGATTCTGGATATTAGACCTTTATCAGATGGCTAGATTGCAAAAATTTTCTCACATTCTGTAGGTTGCCTGTTCACTCTGATGGTAGTTTCTTTTGCTGTGCAGAAGCTCTTTAGTTTAATCAGGTCCCATTTGTCAATTTTGGCTTTTGTTGCCATTGCTTTTGGTATTTTATTTAGGAAGTCTTTGCCTATGTCCTGAATGGTATTGCTCAGGTTTTCCTCTAGGGTTTTTATGGTTTGGAGTCTTACGTTTAAGTCTTTAAACCACCTCTAGTTAATTTTTATATAAGGTGTAAGGAAGGGGTACAGTTTTAGTTTTCTTCATATGACTAGCCAGTTTTCCCAAAACCATTTATTTAATAGGGAATCCTTTCCCCACTGCTTGTTTTTGTCAGTTTTGTCAAAGGTCAGATGGTTGTAGATGTGTGGTGTTATTTCTGAGGCCTCTGTTCTGTTCCATTGGTCTATATATCTGTTTTGGTACCAGTACTATTCTTTTTTTGTTACTGTAGCTTTACAGTATAGTTTGAAGTCACATAGCATGAGGCCTCCAGCTTTGTTCTTGTTGCTTAGGATTGTCTTGGCTATGCAGGCTCTTTTTTGGTTCCATATGAAATTTAAAGTATTTTTTTTTTTCCAATTCTGTGAAGAAAGTCAATGGTAGCTTCATGGAGATAGCATTGAATCTGTAAATTACTTTGGGCAGTATGGCTATTTTCATGATATTGATTGTTCCTATCTATGATCATGAAATATTTTTCCATTTGTTTGTGTCCTCTCTTATTTCCTTGAGAAGGGGTTTGTAGTACTCTCGAAGAAGTTCTTCACATCATTTGTAAGCTGTACTCCTAGGTACTTAATTCTCTTTGTAGCAATTGTGAATGGGATTTCACTCATGATTTGAATCTCTTTCTGTTATTGGTGTATAGGAACGCTTGTGATATTTGCACATTGATTTTGTATCCTGAGATTCTGCTGAAGTTGCTTATCAGCTTAAGGAGATTTTAGGTTGAGACGATGAAGTTTTCTAAATATATAATCATGTCATCTGCAAACAGAGACATTTCGACTTCTTCTTTTCCTGTTTGAATACCCTTTATTTCTTTTTCTTGCCTGATTGCCCTGGCCAGAACTTCTAATACTGTGTTGAATAGGAGTGATGATAAAGGGCATCTTTGTCTTGTGCTGATTTTCAAAGGGAATGCTTCCTACTTTTGCCCACTCAGTATGATGTTGGCTGTGGATTTGTCATAAATAGCTCTTATTATTTTGAGAGACATTACATCAATACCAAGTTTATTGAGAGTTTTTAGTATGAAGGGCAGTTGAATTTTGGAGAAGGCCTTTTCTGTGTCTACACAGATAATCATGTGGTTTTTGTCATTGGTTCTGTTTATGTAATGGATTACATTTATTGATTTGTGTATATTGAACCAGCCTTGCATTCCAGGGATGAGTAGAGATTCTGGTATTTTGTGTCTGTTTTCACTGGATTCAAAGAACATCTTTATTTCTGCCTTAATATCATTATTTACCCAGTAGTCATTCAGGAGCAGGTTGTTCAGTTTCCATGTAGTTGTGCGGTTTTGAGTGAGTTTCTTCATCCTGAGTTCTAATTTGATTGTACTGTGGTCTGAGAGACTGTTATGATTTCCATTCTTTTGCATTTGCTAAGGAATATTTTACTTTCAATTATGTGGTCAATTTTAGAATAAGTACAATATGGTGCTGAGAAGAGTGTATATTCTGTTGATTTAGGGTGGAGAGTTCTGTAGCTGTCTATTAAGTCTGCTTGGTCCAGAGCTCAGTTCAAGTCCTAGATATCCTTGTTAATTTTCTGTCTCATTGATCTGTCAAATATTGACTGTGGGATGTTAAAGCCTCCCACTATTTTTGTGTGGGAGTCTAAGTCTCTGTGTAGGTCTTTAAGAACTTGCTTTATGATTCTGGGTGTTCCTGTATTGGGTGCATATATATTTAGGATAGTTAGCTCCTCTTGTTGCATTAATCCCTTTACCATTAGGTAATGCTCTTCTTTGTCTCTTTTGATCTTCGTTGGTGTAAAGTATGTTTTATCAGAGACTAGGATTGCAACCCCTGCTTTTTCTATGCTTGGTAAATCATCCTCCATCCCTTTATTTCCAGCCTATGTCTGTCTTTTTACATGAGATGGGTTTCCTCAATACAGCACACCATTGAGTCTTGACTCCTAATCCAATCTGCCAGTCTGTGTCTTTTCATTGGAGCATTTAGCCTGTTTACATTTAAGGTTAATATTTTCATATGTGAATTTGATCCTGTCTTTATGATGCTAGCTGGTTATTTTGCCCATTAGTTGATGCAGTTTCTTCATAGCATTGATTTGTCTTTACAATTTGGTATGTTTTTGTAGTGGCTGGTACTGACTGTTCTTTCTCATATGTGGTGCTTCCTTCCAGAACTCTTGTAAGGCAAGCCTGGTGGTGACAAAATCTCTCAGCATTTGCTTGTCTGTAAAGGATTTTATTTCTCCTTTGCTTATGAAGCTTAGCTTGGCTGGAAATGAAATTCTTGGTTGAAAATTCTTTTCTTTAAGAATGTTGAATATTGACCACCACTCTCTTCTAGCTTGTAGGGATTCTGCCAAGAGATCCACTGTGAGTCTTATGGGCTTCCCTTTGTGGGTAACCTGACCCTTCTCTCTGGCTGCCCTTAGCAAGTTTTCCTTCATTTCAACCTTGGTGAATCTGATGATTATATGTCTTGGAGTTGCTCGTCTCGAGGAGTATCCTTGTGGTGTTCTCTGTATTTTCTGAATCTGAATTTTGGCCTGCCTTGCTAGGTTGAGGAAGTTCTCCTGGATAATGTCCTGAAGAGTGTTTTCCAACTTGGATTCATTCTCCCCATCACTTTCAGGTATACCTATCAAACATAGATTAGGTCTTTTCACATAGTTCCATATTTCTTGGAGGCTTTGTTCATTCTCTCTCTCTCTCTTTTTTTTTTTCTAATTTTGTCTTCTTGCTTTATGTCATTGAATTGATCTTCAGCCTCTGATATCCTTTCTTCCACTTGATTGATTCAGCTATTGATACTTGTGTATGCTTCATGAAGTTCTTGTGCTGTGTTTTTCAGCTCCATCACATCATTTATGTTCTTCTGTAGGCTGCTTATTCTAGTTATCAATTTGCCTAAACCTTTTTCCAGATTCTTAGCTTTTTTGCATTGGGTTAGAACATGCTCCTTTACCTTGGAAAAGTTTGTTATTCCCCACTTTCTGAAGCCTATTTTTGTCAGTTCATCAAACTCATTCTTTGTCCAGTTGTGTTCTCTTGCTGATGAGGAGTTATGATCCTTTGGAGGAGAAGAGGCATTCTATTTTTGGAATGTTCAGGCTTTTTGTAGTGGTTTCTCCCCATCTTCATGAATTTACCTACCTTTGGTCTTTGATTTTGGTGATGCTGATATTATTTCTTTCTGTTAGTTTTCCTTTGAATCGTCAGGCCCCTCTCCTGCAGGTCTGCTGGAGTTTGCTGGAGGTCCACTCCAGATCCTGTTTGCTTGTATATCACCAGTGGAGGCTACAGAACAACAAAGATTTCTGCTTGTTCCTACCTCTGGAAGCTTTGTCCCAGAGGGACACCCACCAGATGCCAGCCAGAGCTCTCCCGTATGAGGTGTCTGTCAGCCCTTACTGGGAAGTGTCTCCCAGTCTGGTTACATGGGGGTCAGGGACCCACTTGAAGAGGCAGTTTATTCCTTATCAGAGCTTGAACACTGTGCTGGGAGAATTGGTGCTGTCTTCAGAGCTGTCAGGCAGGGATGTTTAAGTCTGCTGAAGCTCTACCCACAACTGCCTTTTCTCCCAGGTGCTCTGACCCAGGAAGCTGCAGTGAGTTCCACCCTGTTGTAACTTCTTGGTAGCTTTGTTTACACTGTGAAGGTGAAACTGCCTACTCAAGCCTTAGCAATGGCAGATGCCACTTCCCCCACCAAGCTTGCATCCAAGGTTGACCTCAGACTGCTGTGCTCGCAGTGAGAATTTCATGCCAGTGGATTTTAGCTTGCTGGGCTCCTTGGTAATGGGAGCACTGGAGAGAATCTCCTGGTCTGAAGGTTGCAAAGATGATGGGAAAAGTGCAGTATCTGGGCTCAAATGCACCGTTTCTGCTGGTACAGCCTCTCACAGCTTCCCTTGGCTAGGAAAGGGAAATCCCCCAACCCATGTGCTACCAGGTGAAGCAATGCCCCACCTGCTTTGGCTCGCCCTCCATGGGCTGCACCCACTGTCCAACCAGTCCAATGATATGAACTGCTTACCTCTGTTGGACATGCAGGAATCACCCACCATCTGCATCAATCTTGCTGGGAGCTGCAGACCAGAGCTGTTCCTGTTCGGCCATCTTGCCAGCTCTCCCTCATCTGTTTCTTTAATTGATTTTCTATAGGTATTTTTTGTACCATAGGGATTACGTGTATATCTTAAAGTTTTTTTTCTTTTTAAAATTTTATTTCAATAGTTTTTGGGGAACAGGTCATTTTTGGCTCATGGATAAGTTCTTTAGTGGTAATTTCTGAGATTTTTGTGCACCTACCACCCAAATAGTGTACATTGTATCCAATGGGTAGTCTTTTATTCCTCACCTCATCCTATGCTTCCCTCTGAGTCCCCAAAGTCCATCATATCATTTTTATGCCTTGTGTCCTCATAGCTTAGCTCCCACTTATAAGTGAGGACATATGATATTTACTTCTCTTAGAATAATGGTCTCCAGCTCCATCCAGGTTGCTGTGAATGCCATTATTTCATTCCTTTATATGTCTGAGTAGTGTTACATGGTGTATATATACCACATTTTCTTTATCCACTTATAGGTTGATGGGCATTTAGGCTGGTTTCATATTTTTGCAACTGCAAATTGTACTGTTATAAACATGCATGTGCAAGTGTCTTTCTTATATAATGACTTCTTTTCTGGGTAGATACCCAGTAGTGGGATTGCTGGATCAAATGCTAGTTCTACTTTTAGTTCTTTTGGGAATCTCCACACTGTTTTCCATACTGGTTGTACTAGTTTACATTCACATCAGCAGTGTAAAAGTGTTCCATCCTCACCATATCCACACCAACATCTGCTATTCTTTGATTTTGAAACTATGGCCATTCTTGCAGAAGTAAGGTGGTATCTCATTGTGGTTTTAATTTGCATTTCCCTGATAATTAGTGGTGTTGGACTTTTTAAAATGTTTATTGACTATTTGTATATCTTCTTTTGAGAATTGTATATTCATGTTCTTAGCCCACTTTTGTATGAGATCATTTGGTTCTTCCTTGCTGTTTCTTGTAGATTCTGGATATTAGTCCTTTGTCAGATGATAGTTTGTGAATATTTTCTCCCACTCTGTGGGTTGTCTGTTTATTCTGCTGATTCTTTCTTTTGCTATGCAGAAGCTTTTTAGTTTAATTAGGTCCCATCTATTTACGTTGCATTTGCTTTTGGGTTCTTGGTCATAAAGTCTTTGCCTAAGCCAGTGTCTAGAAGGGTCTTTCCAAGGTTATCTTCTAGAGTTTTTATGGTTTCAGGTCTTAGACTTAAGCAGTAGATCCACCTTGAGTTGATTTTTGTATAAGGTGAGAGATGAAAACCCAGTTTCATTCTTCTACATGTGGCTTGCCAATTATCCAAGCACCATTTTTGCATATGGTGTCCTTTTCACATTTTATGCTTTTGTTTGCTTTGTCAAAGATCAGTTGGCTGTAATTATTTGTCTCTCTATTCTGTTCCATTGGTCTACATACATTTTTTTTTTTGAGAGATAGTCTCTGTCACCAGGCTGGAGTGCAGATCTCACCTCACTGCAACCTCCACCTCCCAGGTTCAAGCAATTCTACTACCTCAGCCTCCCAAGCAGCTGGGACTACAGGCGCATGCTACCATGACAGGCTAATATTTGTATTTTTAGTAGGGACAGTGTTCACCATGTTGACCAGGATGGTCTTGAACTCCTGACTTCGTGATCTGCCTGCCTCGGCCTCCCAAAGTGCTGGGATTACAGGTGTGAGCCACTGTACTCAGCTACATACATATTTTTATACCACTGCCATGCTGTTTTAGTAACTATACCCTTGTAGTGTAGTTTGAATTTGGGCAATGTGATGTCTCCAGGTTTATTCTCTCTGCATAGTCTTTGGCTATGTAGGCTCTTTTTTTGGTCCCATATGAATTTTAGGATTGTTTTTGCCAGTTCTTTAAAAATGAGCATGGTATTTTGATGGGAATTGCATTGAATCTGTTAATTGCTTTTGGCAGTATGATCATGTTCACAATATTGATCCTACCCATCCATATGAGCATAAGATGTGTTTCTATTTTTGTGTGTCTTCAGTGATTTCTTTTCAGCAGTGGTCTGTAGTTTTCCTTGTAGACATCTTTCACCTCCTTGGTTAGGTATATTCTTAAGTATTTTATTTCATTTTTTGCAACTATTTTAAAAGGGATTGAGTTCTTGATTTGATTCTCAGGTTGGTTGGTGGTGGTGTATAGCAGTGCTGCTGATTTGTGTACATTGATTTTGTATCTTAATAAAATTAAATTCATTTATCAGATCTAGGAGCTTTTTGAATGAATCTTTAGGGTTTTCTCAGTATAAAATTATATCATTGGTGACCAGCAACAGTTTGACTTCCTCTTTACTGATTTGGATGTCCTCTATTTTTTTCTCTTGTCTAATTACTCTGGCTAGGACTTCCAGTACTATGTTGAATAGAAGTAGTGAAAGTGGGCATCCTTTTCTTGTTCCAGTTCTCAGGAAGGAATGTTTTCAACTTTTCCCTGTTTAATATAATTTTGGTGTGGGTTTGTCTTCGATAGCCTTTTTTACTTTGAGGTATGTCCCTTCTATGCCAGTTTTGCTAAGTGTTTTAATCATAAATGATGCTGGATTTTGTCAAGTGCTTATTCTGCATCTATTGAGATGATTGTATGATTTTTGTGTTTAATTCTGTTTATGTGATATATCACATTTATTACCTTGTGTATGTTAAACCATCCCTGGTATGAAATTCACTTGGTCATGATTATTATCTTTTTGATATGCTGTTGGATATTGTTAGTATTTTGTTGAGGATTTTTGCATCAGTGTTCATCATGGATATTGATCTATAGTTTCCTTTTTTTGTTATGTCCTTTCCTCGTTCTTGGTATTAGGGTGATACTGACCTGATAAAATGATTTAGGAAGGATTTTCTCTCTCTGTACCCTTTGACATAGTTTCAGTAAGATTGGTACCAATTCTTCTTCAAATGTCTGATAGAATTAAGCTGTGAATCCATCTTGTCCTGGATATTTTTTGTTGGCAATTTTTAAAAGTTAATGTTTCAATCTCACTGCTTGTTTTTGGTGTGTTCAGAGTTTCTATTTATTCCTGATTTAATCAAAGAGCGTTCTATATTTCCAGGAATTTATTCATCTCCTCTTGCTTTTCTAGTTTGTGTGTGTAAAAGTGTTGATAGTAGCCTTGACTGATCCTTTGTATTTTTGGTAACAGTTGTAATATCTCCTATTTTATTTCTAATTGAGCTTATATGCATCTTCTCTCTTCTTGTTTAATTTTACCAGTGGTCTATCAGTTTTATTTGTCTTTTTGAATAACCAGCTTTTTGTGTCATTTATCTTTTGCATTTTTTTTGTTTCCATTTCATTTAGTTCTGCTATGGTCTTTGCTGTTGTTGTTGTTTCTGCCAAGTTTGGGTTTGGTTTGTTCCTGTTTCTCTAGCTCATTGTGGTGTGACCTGAGATTGCAAATTTGTACTCTTTCAGACTTTTTGATGTAGGCATTTAATGCTCTGAACCTTGCTTTTAGAACCATTTTTGCTGCATCCCAGAAGCTTTGATAAGTTGTGTCACTGCTATCATTTGGTTCAAATAATTTTTAAATTTTCATCTTGATTTCATTATTTACCTAAAGATCATTTAAAAGCAGATTATTTAAAATTTGCATGTATTTGTGTAGTTTTGAGGGAAGCTTTTGGAGTTAATTTCCAGTTTTATTTCACTGTGGTCTGAGAGGATATTTGATATAGTTTTGATTTTTCCCAGATTTATTGAGACTTGTTTTATGGCCTATCATATGGTCTATCTTGGAGAATGTTTCATGTGCTGATGAATAGACTGTATATTCTGCAGTGGTTGGGTAGAATGTTCTGTAAATATCTATAAAGTCCATTTGTTCTAGGATATAGTTTAAGTCGTTGTTTCTCTGTTGACTTACTGCCTTGATTACCTGTCTAGTGCTGTCACTGAAATATTGAAATCCCCCACTATTATTGTGTTGCAGTCTGTCTCATTTCTTAGGCCTAGTAGTAATTGTTTTATGAATATGGGTGTTAGGTGCATATATATTTAGGATTGTAATATTTTCCCATTGGACTAATCCTTTTATCATTATATAATTTCTCCTTTGTCTTTTTTTCCCTCTGTTTTTGCTTTAGAGTCCTTTTTTTTTTTTTTTTTTTTTTCTTTTTTTTTTTTTTTCTTTTTTTTTTTTTTTTTTTTTTTTTTTTTTTTCTGATGAGAATAACTACCTCTGCTCACTTTCTGTTTCCATTTGCATGGAATATTTTTTTTTCACTCCTTTACCTTAAATTTCTGTGAGCCCTTATGTGTTAGGTGAGTTTCTTGGAGACAGAAGATACTTGGTTGATGGATTTTTATCCATTCTGCCTTTCTTTGTCTTTTTATGTGAAGCATTTAGGTCATTTATTCATTTATATTCAATGTTAGTATTGAGATGTGAGATATTGTTCTATTCATCCTGCTAGTTGTTGCCTAAATACCTTTTCATTGTGTTATTGTTTCTTAGGCCCTGTGAGATTTATTCTTTATTGATGTTTTGTTTTGGTGTATTTCAGATTTTGTTTCAAGATTTAGAACTCTTTTTAGCATTTCTTCTAGTGCAGGCATGGTAGTGATAAATTCTCTGAACGTTTCTTTTTGTCTTAAAAAGACTATCTCTCCTTATTTATGAAGCTTAGTTTCACTGGATACAAAATTCTCGATTAACAATGATTTTGTTAAAGGAGGCTATAGATAGGACCCCAATCCTTTCTGGCTGGTAAAATTTCTGCTGGCAAATCTCCTGTTAATTTGATAGATTTTCCTTTATAGATTACTTGACACTATTGTCTGACAGCTTGTAAGATTCTTTCCCTCACCTTGACTTTAGATAACCTGATGACTATGTGCCTAGGTGATGATCCATTTGCAATGAGTTTCCCAGGAATTCTTGAAGGTTCTTGTATCTGGATGCCTAGATTTCTAGCAATGCCAGGGAAGTTTTCTTCAATTATTCCAGCAAATAAGTTTTCCAAACTTTAGATTTCCCTTTTTCCTCAAGAACACCAGTTATTCTTATGTTTGGCTGTTTAACATAATCCTAAATTTCTTGGAGGCTTTGTTCAATTTTTCAATATTTTTTCTTTGTCTCTGTCTGATTGGGTTATTTTGAAAGCCTTATCTTCAGGCTCTGAAGCTCTTTCTTCTACTTTTTCTAGTCTACTGTTAAAATCTTCCACTACATTTTTTATTTCTCTAAATGTGTCTTTCATTTCTAGAGGTCATGATTGTGTTTTCTCTGGAGAATTTTTCATCCATATCCTGTATGTTTTTAAAACTTCTTTAAATTGGTTTTCATCTTTCTTTGATATCTTCTTGAGGAGCTTAATAATCAACCTTTTCAATTCTTTATCTGGCAATTCAGAGACTTCTTCTTGGTTTGGATCCATTGCTGGAGAGCTAGTATGATCTTTTGGGAGTTGATATGGTTTGGCTGTGTCCCCACCCAAATATAATCTTGAATTGTAGTTCCCATAATCACCAAATGTCATGGGAGGGACCTAGTAGGAGGTAATTTAATCCTGAGGGAGGTTACCCTTATGCTGTTCTTATGATAGCAAGTGAGTTCTCATGAGATCTGATGGTTTTATTAGGAGCTTTTCCCCCTTTGCATGGCACTTCTCTCTCCTGACGCCTCGTGAAAAAGAATATGTTTGCTTCCTTTTCTGCTGTGGTTGTAAGTTTCTGAGGCCTTCTCATCCATGCAGAACTTTGAGTCAATTAAGCCTATTTCCTTTATATATTATGCATTCTCAGATATTTCTTCATAGCTGCATAAGAACAGACTAATACAGGGGTGTTAATAGAACTCCATTTGGTCATATTACCAGAATCACTTTTCTGGTTCCTTCTCATTTCGGTCAACTATTTCTTCAAATTGTTCTTGAATTTATTTTTGACTGGACCATGATTTTTTTTCTTTGTTGTTGTTGTTTCCTTCTCAAGGACCAGATTTTAATGTTTATTTTAGCCTAATTTGAGTATTGGTGCCTGTAGGGGTGAAGACTCTGCACGAAATTCTTCGTTATAAAGAGTCTTGTCTTTATGTACTGACTTTCCCCAATGCTGCTTGCAGTAATTATATTCTTGGTGTGTGGACAATTTCATTTTCTCCTATAGAGTTGGAAAAACAGGGATCTCTTTCTCTCATGGTGTGCACTTTATTTAATTTTTTCCTGGTATTTTATTTACTGATTGATGATTCTGGATTCAGACTAGTTGGGGAGGTCACCCTGGGTAGGTACCTGTTGTGGCTAAGGCAGGTAGGTTGACATAGTACCCAACAGTGGACCAAGATTGTGGCCTTGATGAAAGTGGTTGGGGGAGTGTGCAATTAGATGTTCTCAGGTTTTATCAGGGCAAAGGGTAGGAGTTACCTCAGCTCCTTTGCCAGTTCAGCAGAAAAGCTACTCATCTCAAGGCTTCACTCCTGTTCTAGTGTTTGAGCTATTCAGATCAGACAGGCACCTCTTTCCATCTCTGTGTGAGATCCTAGTCAAATAAGATACAAATCAGCCTAGTAGCATTTATTCAGGATTTTTCAGACAAGTTAGGATGTTGCAAGCAAGTTCCACCATTTTTCCTCTGTCCTGAGGGAGGCTATAGAAATTGAGTGGTTGTGCCATGCTGAACCAGGTAAGGGGTGGGGTAAACATGAACAAAATGCCACAACTTTCTGAACATTTGGAGTGTGACTTTTTCTGGATTGGGTGTTCATTTGATTGCTGCAAATCCTTGACTGGTCTCTAGAGCTCCCACAAAGCTAGTTCAGTCCATCTGTTATTGTTTACTTGGTGCTTCCATGGGAGAATAAAGGCTGGGAGCTTCCTAATCTACCTTTTGCTGATGTCGCTTTAGCATAGATATTGATAAATATTGTTTTCACCATTTATATATTGTAGAGGTTTTGTAATTTGTTTGAATTTTGCTTTTCTATTTTGGACAATCAAAATTATAGACTATATATAGGTAGTTTATGATATAAGCAAAGTTTATATTTTTCTATTTTGATCTTGCTATGCAAGTATAAAGAGAACATTTAAATAATTTATAGGTTGAAGTATTGTTTTTTTTTTTCAGGTTTTCTTACTCTAGTTTTATCAAAGACTGTAGTCTATATTTTTAGAATATTTTCTGTGGCCTAATATATGCTCATATTTTTTCTGAATATTTCAAGTAAACTTGTAAAGGTTAATTTTTTTGTTCTGAGTATAGAATGCATATCTACAAATTGTATCTTTTAATAATATTTAGGTGTTCTTTTTTAATTGTACTTTAAGTCCTGGGGTACATAGGCATGTAGGCTTCATCCATCACCTCTTTGTCTACATTAGGTATTTCTCCTAATGCTATCCCTCCCCTAAACCCCCAACCCCGAAAGGCCCCTGTGTGTGATGTTCCCCTCCTTGTGTCTTCATGTTCTCATTGTTCAACTCCCACTTATGAGGGAGAACATGCAGTGTTTGGTTTTCTGTTCTTGTGTCAGTTTACTGAGAATCATGGTTTCCAGCTTCATCCATGTCCCTGCAAAGGACATGAACTCATGCTTTTTTATGGCTACAGAGTATTCCATGGGGTATATGTGCCGCATTTGCTTTAACTAGTCTATCATTGATGGGCATTGGGTTGGTTCCAAGTCTTTGCTATTGTGAACAGTGCTGCAATAAACATACATGTGCATGTGTCTTTATAATAGAATGATTTATAATTCTTTGGGTATATACTCAGTAATGGGATTTCTGGATCAAATGGTATTTCTAGTTCTAGATCTTTGAGGAATTGCCATACTGTCTTCCACCATGGTTGAACTGATGTACACTCCCACTAACAGTGTAAAAGCATTCCTATTTCTCCACATCCTCTCCAGTATCTGTTGTCTCCTGGCTTTTTAATGATCACCATTCTAACTGGCATGAGATAGTATCTCGTTGTGGTTTTGATCTGCATTTCTCTAGTGACCAATGATAATGAGCTTTTTTTTCATATTTTGTTGGCTGCATAAATGTTGCCTTTTGAGAAGTGTCTGTTCATATCCTTTGCCCTCTTTTTGATGGCATTGTTTGCTTTTTTCATGTAAATTTGTTTAAGTTCTTTGTAAATTCTGGATATTAGCCCTTTGTCAGATGGGTAGACTGCAAAAATTTTCTCCCCCTCTGTAGGTTGCCTGTTCACTCTGATGATAGTTTCTTTTGCTGTGCAGAGCTCTTTAGTTTAATTAGCTCCCATTTGTCAATTTTGGCTTTTGTTGCCATTGCTTTTGGTTTTCAATCATGAAGTCTTTGCCCATGCCTATGTACTGAACGGTATTGCCTAGGTTTTCTTCTAAATTTTTTTGTGGTTTTAGGTCTTATGTTTAAGTCTTTAATCCATCTTGAGTTAATTTTCATATAAGTTGTAAGGAAGGGATCTGGTTTCAGCTCTCTGCATATGGCTAGCCAGTTTTCCCAATACCATTTATTAAAGAGGAAATCATTTCCCCATTGCTTGTTTTTGTCAGATTTGTCAAAGATCAGATGGTTGTAGGTGTGTGGTATTATTTCTGAGACCTCTGTTCTGTTCCATTCATGTATATATCTGTTTTGGTACCAGAACCATGCTGTTTTGATTACTGTAGACTTGTAGTGTAGTTTGAAGTCAGGTAGCATGATGCCTCCAGCTTTTTTATTTTTTATTTTTGCTTAGAATTGTCTTGGCTAATATTTAGATCTTCTATGTTCTTATTTATTTCTCACACCTTTAATGCAGTGAAGGAAATAAGCCTGCAAACAGAGAATAAGAAGTAAGAACATACAGAGAGGGTCCTCATGGTGTTAATCTCAAAGCCATTTCCACCATTCTTCATTACTGCCATCGTTTTTACATGACAATTATTTTCTATCTGGTGCTTAGCAATTTCAAAATGCATTTCTGTCGCTTACAATAAGAACACTGAGTATGACAATATTCCAGTTCACTAATATTTTCCCTAGCTTTAATACTTGCTAGTCTGTATTTTCTCTTTCCTTCAATAGTTTGCTCTTTTCCTGTTGAATTAAATATAATTTTGTGAAGTGCCTCAAATTCCCTGTGAAAGAAAGCAAGCTATAAACCTGTACATAATATCAAACAACTCCAAATATAATATTTTTCCTTCTCTACTGCAGCTGCCATCATGATAGTCTGTGATATATAGAAAAGCTAACTCAGTTTCTGTAGTCTTTGTTTCAATATTCAAAGGAGGCTGTGATATATATTTGTAAAGGTTTACACTTAAAATGGTTAAAATAAGCAGTTTCCAGTGGGGTGAATGCTAAGCCTCAGTAATCTGGAAAATCTACTTACATAGAAAAGTACATGCTTTAATATAGCCAAAGATGTGTCACTCTACTGACTAATATGTTTAAAAATAAATAGAATCAAAAAGACAACCAAGGGTGGTTTGACAGCTGTTATTTTAGTATTGGTATTTAAAAAACAACATCTTTATTTAGGTTTAATTGCCATAAAATAAATATGTGCCAAAAAAATAAGAGGCACTTATTTAAAGTATATAATTTGAAAATTTTGGCATGTATATACCTGTAAAATTATCAGCTGAATAAAAATAATAAACCTATCCATTATCCATAAACTTTCCTCATGCCACTTTATAATTCCTCCATCCTGTTCATCTCCTTACCCAGCATCCCAATAGGAAACAACCACTGATCTGCTGTCACTATAAGTTAATTTTCACTTTCTAGAACTTTCTATAAATGAAAGCATACATAATATACTTATTGTTGGGCTTCTTTCACTCTATGTAATTATCCTGAAATTCTTCTATGTTGTTACATGTTATCAATAACTCATTTTTATTGAAGAGTAGTACTTAATTGTATGGAAATGCCATAGTTTACCCATTCATCTGTTGAATAACATTTAATTTCTTTTTTTAGCTACAAAACTTTTATGAACATTCATGTCCAATTCTTTATATGGATTATTTCCTGAGTAATACCTGAGGAAATACCTAGGAGTATTTCCTGAGTAAATACCTAGGAGTCTATGGTCAGTCTATGTAGTCTATTTAATTTTAGCCATTTTAATGGCTGGGTAGCAGTATCTCATTGTGGTTTTAACTTGCGCTTTCCTAATCAGTAAGGATGTTGAGCTTCTTTTCCTGTACTGACTGATATCCGTATATGTTTTGTAGTGAAGCATTTATTTAAATAATTTATCATTTAAAAAATTGAGCTGTTTTCTTATTGACTTTCAAAAATTCTTTATGTATTCTGGATATAAATCCTGTATCAGATATATGATTTGCAAATATATTCTTCTAGCATGGCTTGTTTTTTTGTTCTCTAATCAGTGTCCTTGAAGTGCACTGTTCTTAATTTTGATGAAGTTATATTTATCAGTGTGCTCCTTTATGGATTGTGCTTTTGGTGTCACATGTACGAAATATTTGTCCAACCTAAAGCCACAAAGACTTTCTTCCAGAAGTTTTGTAACTTTAGGTTTTACATTTAGACCTATGAACTATTTTGAGTTAACTCGTGTACATAGAGTGTAGTTGGGATCAAAGTTCAGTTTTTTACTTATGGACATCTAATTTTTCCAGGAGTATTTGTCAAAAAGACCATCCTTTCTTCACTGAATTGCCTTCGCACTTTTGTTGAAAATCAGCTGTCTATATACGTGTAGTCTTGATTACTGTAGCTTTATAAATCTTGAAATCAGGTAGTATTAGCCTTCCCACTTTTTCTTTTTGAAAGAAAAGAAAAACAAAGTGTGAAGAGTAACACGATCTGATTTCAAGATTTATACAGCTACTTCAGGTGCTTTGTGTTTCAATACAAATTTCAGAATCAGTTTCTCAATTTTTACAAAAAAGTATGCTGGGATTTTTGGTAGGGATTACAAAATGACACCTTAATAGCTCTGACTCTTTTGACATATGAACATGGAATGTCTCTCTAGTTACTTTGGTTTTCTTTAATTTCTCTCAACAGTGTTTTATAGTTTTCAATGTATAGATCTTTCATATTTTTGTTATATTCCTAAATATTGCATATGTCTATGGTATTGGTACTGTGTGTGACTGATATATAGAAATATGAATTATTTTTGGTTATTATACATATTGAGCTTGTATTCTTCAACCTTGCTAAGTCTACTTATTAGTTCTAGAAACTTTTTGTGGATTCCATTGGATATTTTGAGATAGCCAATCATGTCATCTGTGAACGATAGTTTTGTGCCTATCTTTACAATCTAGATGCCTTCAGTTTCTTTTTCTCCCTTATTTGAATGATTATGAACTTCCAATACACTATTGAATAGAGCAGATGTTCTTGTTTCTGTTTGTGATCTTTGAAGGAAAGCATCTTCCTTTCGCCATTAAGTGGGACATTAGCTGTAGGTTTTTCATAGATGTCCTTTGTCAGGTTGAGAAAGTTCCTCTAAGTTTGCTGGGGAGTTTTTGTTTTAAATCAGGAATGGATATTGGATTTTGTCAAATGCTTTTTCTCACTGACCATTAATATCACTTGTCTTAGTCTGTTTGGCCTGTTATAACAAAATACAAAAGGTTGAGTAGCTTATAAGTAACAGAAATTTATTTCTTATAGTTCTAGAGGCTAAGAAATTCAAGATCAAGGTGCTGACAGACCTGGTATCTGGTCAATGTCCTCTGTCTGATGCATAGATGGTCCTTGATAGCTGTGTCATCAGGTGGGAGAAGAATGAAGGCAGCTTTCTGGGTCCTCTTTTATAAGGTCACAAATACCATTTATGAGGGCCCCCCCCTTTATGATCTAATCACACCCAAAGGCCCCACCTCCTAATACCATTACATTGGTAATTAGTTTTCAACATATGAACTTTGGGGGACACAAGCATTCAGACCACAGCATCATTTGCACTCAAAATGTCAAAAGTGTTATGTTCTAGAGAGTTCACCGGACCCTGTGGATTTTAAGACTAGCTTAGAATCCAACTGAGTTTGCATATACTCACTCCCCTGTCCTTTGCTAGCCAACTTTCTTTGAGCACAGGCCTATAAATAGACTGGGGTGTTTTAGTCTCATCTTAGGCTTACCTCTGAAGTTCCCTTATGACTAGCAGATAATCTAATTTATAATAAATTGCTGCTCTGGGTCAAATAGGTTTGATAATACTTGTAGTATCGAATTTAGTATCTACTCTTAATCTGAGAAAAAGTCTCTTTTGACATAAAATGATTAACATGTGTTATAATAATGCTGTGATTAGAAACTGTTTTGTGTACTGTGCATCATAGAAACTGAAGCTATCATTGGAAAGGTAGAGAAGTGAGTGTAGATAAAGGAGGGGAAGAAATCTGTCTATCTATGTTTTATTGTTTTACTCATTGTTTGCTATTGATTACATGAAGGCAGGAGGCCCACTGACACTTTCATTATTTATTAGTAACAAAGAAACGTGTAAATCTCTTTCTAAGATACCATAATGGGAAGAACAATAGTAATACTTTATACACAATTATGTAAAATTATATACTAAATAAATAGCTTCCATATAGTTGCTAAATATATACCTTTTGGTTGAATGCATGAATTTCTGAATTTATTTGATTTTAGTAAAATAAGAAGATTATTCTCTTTTATTTAGTAGAAGGGCACATCACTGGAAATTATGTCAAATGTGTATATACACTGAGGGTAGCATTAAAATATCTACTGCACAGATAGAGCAAATTTTAAATTCTGGAGACATGCCAAAACATACTAGGTTGACAATTTCATCTCTTCATATTTGCACTGCTGGGATCACAGACATACTCAGGTAGATTTGATAATGACACTGAGGTTCAAGTGATAATATGACACAAAGAATAATAGTAAAAACAGTGGAACCATATGACAATTTTATAGACTTTAGAAAGAAAAAGAAAACATAGACAAGACGAAATTTGGGCTGCAAGTTTTGTCTCTCTTCTTTGTTTCTTTCTCCTTCTTTATGTCTATTTGTCTCTCTGTCTCTCTTTCTCAGCCTCTCTTGCTCTGAGTTTCCCAAATAATCTTTTTAAGAGGAATTTGGGGTGTCATTGTTCCTGGTAAATACTTGTACACTGATAGGGAGATAGAAGAGAAAAAAAATGAGGATGATAATAGAGGAAAAGAAGGTAGGCTAAATGTGAACTTGCAAATGCAATTTTTATCAGAAAAAAAAAATATGTGGGCTAAATTACTTCTGAAAACTATTTACACATCTATTTCCTATTTGATACTTTTATTTTCTTTGTGCAAATTTTACAAATTTCAGTTAGTTACCTAAATAAACTTCTGCCAGAATCCAAGAGAAGACCATTAATCTCATCTGCTAACAATGAAGCTACAACAGGAATTGAAATCTCCTTCTGCAAGGCAACAATCAAGTGAATACGTCAAACCAGTCTGCTATACTGTCTTCTCTGATCTAAACAGAATGACTAAAGATGTATGCTAAATATTAATACTTCAGATTCTTGACTTACCATTTTCAGGGCCTCACATTTTGCTCATAATATGAACTGAAGTAATGCGATAATAGTCTTGAGATTCCAAATTTCAAGAAAACAGATTGAAATTTTAGTAACTAAATCTTTCTTTGCAAATTAGTCATAGAAATGAAACTAGTGCATTAATGATGTTTTAAATAATGTTTTAAATTGAGGTTAATGCTCAGTCTATTCACTAATATGAGAACTTGTGGAAGAATTGAGCAATATACTGCAGCTTCCTAGGCATAGACTCTCACTACTGGGCTAAAATTCACTAAAATTTATAATTATGTCAAAGTAAGATTTTATAGTAAAGTTTTATTTGCTCTAGCCAAATTTTAATCTAAACTATTGGGAAAAATTCTGCACTCATCCAGTGCATCTGCATGCTTTTGACTAGCTAACATGTTAATCAAGAAAAGAGCTATGCCGTCCAACTATTAAATAAGTTGTTTGGAAAAGAAATTTGTCTACGAATATGTGAGTGAAATGTTTCCAAGAAGAAAGTATAAATGGACTCTATTTTAGTTCTCTCCTATTATGAATGACAGGTTTAACATTCTTAGAAACCTTAAGAATATAATAACATCTTTAAAAGCCTCCAGAGATTGTTGTACATATCAGAGTCAGTAAATTATTTATCTAAAAATTAATCTTCCTAAACAGATTTCCACCCCCCTTCCATTTGAAAGCTAAACTTCTGAGTCTTCACTTCAGCAACTTCGTATCTGAAGAGCCTACATCTGTAAAAACATCTCAAATGAAAACACTAAGACAACCCCCAGAGAAGCAAATAAAATGAGAATTAAGTATATAGCAGCCTTTCTACAGTTACATTCCTAACAATAGCAGATTGTAATTTGATGCCAGAGGTTATATAACAAAATCTAGTGATCTAGTTCTTTTGGTTTCAGTAGAACATTTAGGTACTTAAGCAATTCTGTCTATATTTCCCCATTTATGCCAATATGGATGGATTATGTGTCTCCCAAGTCCTGGAAGCAGAGGGCACACTGGCTAGGAAGCAGCATGACTGTACACTACAGCAAGCGGCAGAAAAAGTGTACAGTGAAACATCTAGGCTCCCAGGGATATGCTGTTAATATAGTTGCCAAAACACAAACGTCAAAGATGGATTTACATTTTCAGGTCATAATTTAAAATGACTTGGCCAGACTTTAACACTCTTACACAAACCACTTTATTGGTTAATAAGACCACTAGCCAACAGTAAGACTTACCTACCACCAAAAAATATACTAAGCCTAATTTAGGGTACTAGTAATCTGTTTTGTGTGTGTGTGTATTTTTTTTAATTCTGTCTCCAATTTAGATCAATAGTCTGGACTATTTGCCAAAGGTAAAAAACCAATTTTATTTTAAATTGTCATTAAGGATAACAAGACATAATTTTATAAAACATGAAGGCAATACAATTCTAAGTTTCAAGGAGCTACAATTTACCTTTGGAACTCAGGATTTAAATGTAGCCATTAGTTTTCACTCATTTCAGATTTTGTTAAAGCTGCTATAAACATTTAATGAAGCATCTTTGATCCATTTCTACAATCGAGGAATGACAAGATGTTATCTTCAGAAATGACAAATGACTCTTGTGCAGAAAACTTTCAGCATGAGAACACTGGGTAGGGAGATTTGAGGCAGAAGTTGAAGCAAATTTTTAAAAAACTGTAGTAAAATATATAGAACATAAAATGTACCATCTTAATTATTTTGATTGATTAATTGATTGAGATGGAGTCTCCCTCCGTTGCCCAGGCTGGAGTGCAATGGCATGATCTTGGCTCACTGCAATCTCCACCTCCCAGGTTCAAGCGATCCTCCTGCCACAGCCTCCTGAGTAGCTGGGACTACAGATGCGTGCCACCACGCTCTGCTAATTCTTTGTATTTTTAGTTGAGATGGTTTTTCACTGTTATCCAGATGGTCTCGATCTCCTGACCTTGTGATCCGCCTCCCTCAGCCTCCCAAAGTGCTGGGATTACAGGCATGAGCCACTGCACCTGGTCATCTTAATTATTTTTAAGTGTACAATTCAGTAGAATTATTCACAGTGCTGTGCAATTATTTCCATTATTCATAATCCAGAGCTTTTTCACCATCCCAAACAGCAACTCTGGATCTATTGAACAGTAATTTCCTGTTCCTCCTTCCCCCACGATAGTTTTGAATTTAAAGCAAACTTTTTTTTTTTTTTAAGTAAAAATCCAACAAACAGAACTCCTCCACTTCTATAGGGCCTGGGCAGCCAGACCACAGGTTCATAAACCTGTCAGTGAGGCCACGGGGGTGTGTTTTCCTCTGCACTTCAGCCATCAAAATTGTTTACATCTATTTTCACAGACCATATATAATCTTTTATTTTTTTATGAATTTAGCAAATATTATCAGAGTGCCTACATATGGCCGGCACTCTTTTAGTTCTAGAAGAAACTAAGATAGACCTGGTTGATGCCCTCACAGACCTCACATTCTGGTTGACACTGCTTCACTTTATCCCCAAACCCTGTAAACCATAGAAAAGTTTGCAATTTTGATGAGATACCGATGATACGACACAAGCTTTGTCAGTTACCCATTTTCAGTACCAGAATTGTTAGAGCATTATCTACTTTTCACTATTATTTTTAGTCAGTGCTTTACAGGGGATGGATACAAGAGAAGTTGAACTCTATTCTCAATGGTTCATGAATCTTATGCCCTTATGTCGGCCTTCTGGATCTTTGTATCATTTCATTCAACATCTGATAAAACATCTTATAGAAACCAGTAATAGAAAAAAAATCCCTTAGGTTTTCTAATATTTTCTATTTTAAATATCCAATTTGGGATTCCATTTATATGAATCCAAAATACGCAAATCCAGAGACAGAAAGATTAGTCGTTGTGGCCAGGTGCAGTGGCTCACGCCTGTAATCTCAGCACTTTGGGAGGCCAAGGTGGGTAGATCACGAGGTCAGGAGTTTGAAACCAGCCTGGCCAATATAGCGAAACCTTGTCTCTACTAAAAATTCAAAATTTAGCCGGGTGTGGTGGTGCACACCTGTAGTCCCAGCTACTTGGGAGGCTGAGGCAGAAGAATGGTCAATTTTAAAAATTAAAAAATTAGGTATTCCATCAAGCTAGATACAATGGTACTGAGAACATATCTTTTAAGTTCATATGTAGCTACCAGAGGGCCCTTCTTATAAACTATAAAAAACAGGTTAGTCCATTCTGAAGTGGCTGCAAACAAGCAATATATACTGGGGCAATCTGTGAACCCAGATTCAGGCTGGGCAGCATCTGGATAAGAAGTAGAGGAGAAAATCATCTGGTCAGATGAGACTGTCTCCCCATCAGCAAAGCCCCTAATACGTCCTTAAATTACTACTCACACATCTGCTTGAAGCAACAGGAATTCAGGTCCAGATAGAAATTACTAGGATTTATCTGCAAGGGAACTCCTATATTTATACAGACATGGTATTAGACATACCTGGTAGACATTAGACACCCCTCCTATGCAGTACATGCCTGCCTTAAACATGGAAACTAGACTTTCTCCATGAAAAATCAGAGAAATTTTAAAGGTTAATCTTATTTCACCTTAAAATATTTGATACAAGGTCTCCTGTTATTAGGAAACGTATTCACCCAGCCATGCCTGCAACCCACTCACTGATTTAGTCATGTGGTCATACTCATTAAGTCCTAGGCAAAATCACTGTAAATACATTCTATGGCATTTACAAATGGAATGGGTATTGCTAAAAGGACTGCAGAAGAGTGTTAAGATTTCAGACTCCCCTAATTGTAAGAAAAAAATAGTATGTGAACACTTGAGGAAAAAAAAGGTCTTCTGCAATAGGAAAACTCAAACACTTTGCCCGCTCTGTTTAGAAACAAAAGTAACAGGTTGCTCAAGAACTCAGAGATGCACGCAATTATGATTTTATTTGTTAAATTACAATAGCCAAAAGAGCTTTACAGAAGGCAAAATAAACTACACATCCATTTTAGAAAAGTCCTTTTTGTTTCTTTAAATCAGAGGCCCCCTCTAGTGTTTGAAAACAGTCACAAGCAACACACAATGCAATTGAAGGTAAATAGTCAAAAAAATAATAATCTGAGGTAAAAAATAGCATTTTACCCCAGACCTTCCAAAACAAAAGGCATACTTCTGTTCCATTCAAGTGGCACAAAAATCAGTGAGAGAAAAATAGCTAATCATAATTAATATTGCAAATTCCTGCTATGATTCACAGATTCATTATCCTCTCATTCCGTAATTTATTATTTACTGCTGTTATTTTTTAGAAGATTAATACTTTGTTAATAAGAAAAAATATATATAATAAATATAGGGACTTTAATTTCCATAAAAAGAAATATATCTCATTTAAAATGACAAGAAATTAATGTTACCATATACCCTATTCTGCTTTGATGGAAGCTATTGGTAACTTCCTAAAGTATATACATAAATTTATTATATTTGGAAATCAGAACTTTTTAAACTACATATATTTTGAAATTCAACCTAATCTGTGAATTTGCTAAAACTTTTCGAGTATTCTGTAAAAGGGGCTAGAGAGCATTGCTTTGAGGAGAAATGTTGGCTCTGAAGAATATGATATAAAAGAACTCTTAGAGTTTATACAGACATGGCACTGCATAAATCCAATGACTGAATCTCGTGCACTTTTGAAAAAGACTGAAATTAGGGGGAGTAAAAAATGGTTGATTTTCACTCTATTTTTTCAGCTAATGTCTTTATGTGTCTGTTTCCATGTTCTATTACAGAGGGTTTAAGCTACAGCTAGTATTAGCATAACTGGCAAATAAATCTCTAATTTTAACAAAAGAAAACAATGCAAACTTGAGCAAGAAACCGACAGAGAAAACTATATTAAGCTAGCACTTCATGTTCTTAAAAATTATGAGTACACTGGAAATTTGAAAATCCAATAGCTCTTGAAACAAATTTAATCTGCATTAACTTTATTTAAATAAATGACCAATTTGTCACCCAATATGTCATATGGCTTGTCTGTACTGATCTTTCTTTTGAAACATATCACTTGCAAATACTGTAAGTTAAGGAAAAGAGGTCATCCAAAATGTGTTAAACTGGTTACAACTGGTCTCAACTTTAAAGACATTTACATTCAAATGGAATAGGACGCAGCATTTTTAAAGTGCAAGATATAATTTTTTGGCTCAATATGAAACATTGTAGAACTGGAAATTACTGTAGTAATTTCTCCTACAACAAACTTAGTGAAAAGCTGTTTTGAAAGTTAGCCATCAGATTATAAACTATGAAAAACACTGAAAAGTCATTTAAAATGGGTATATAAAATACAAATTACAAATAAAACCAGTATGGGAGAGGTAGCATAAAGTAAATAAGATCAAATAAATACTATACAATAACATACAAAATTTTGCTTATAAAAATTGAAAATAGCATTTTAAAACATCCATTTTCCTCACTTTTGAGGGTTTTACAATGAAATTAAAATTTAGACTTAGAGTCTCTATAAAGCTTTCCCAAATGTTATTAATTACTGGCATTGTTTTTTGCCAAAATCTCTCTGATCTGTCGGTTGAGTTCACTTATTATTCGATCGTCGTGATTATACACACCCGTTCTCATCAAAGTATCCCTTTCCTCTATTAGGCGAGTCAAATAATCACCCAAGCCTTCTTCCAATACACTGCCATGTGGGCCATCCTTTTTTCCACTTGCAATCTCTCTGGAATCCTGGTATTGTTTTTGTTCTTGTTGCCTTAACCTGAGAAGTCAAGAACAAATGCCACTCTAGCAACTGTGTTGGTTTTCTTAACAGCATAATTTAAAAACAAAATGATTCAATGGTAAAATAAGGTTTTAGTAATATTTTCAGGAAGAAAAAAACAACAACAATATTCCACTTGGCTAGTCAGAGTCTGCACATTTATAAAAGGCAACTTTAAAAACAATACTTGTTTTTCTAATTACAAAATACATAAAAACTGTAGATATTTTGGAGCTGTGTAAAGAAGAAAATAAAAATCAACTGTAATCTTACCCTAATTTGAATAATATTTTTCTTTATTTTCAAGTTTTAAAAATGCATATATGTACTTAAAATATGTATTTTTTTAAAAAAATTAATGATACTACATATGCAATGCTGTATACTACTTTTCTCATTTATACAGTAAATTTTTTTTATATCCTTAAATGTTCTTCTAAATGGTTTTATAATCTCTCATTTGGGGTATCATCATTTATTCATCCTTTATTATTCATCTTTAGGTTGCTCTTAAACCTTGTTATTGTTGTTTTGGACATACATTTAAAAACTTCATTCAACAAAAATTTATTTGTGCCAAACAAGCTAAGGGGATACTGCAGTGAGTGAACCAAGAAGAAAATTCCCTACCATTATGGAGCTTATGTCTCTAATTATTTGTAGAAGGTAAAATTCTATAAATATGTGTGGTTTCAAAGGGCATATGCATGTTAAGGTTTTATATGGATATCTTCAAGTTATGTTTGTTATCATCTCATTTGTAGATGAAAAAAAGAGAGTAGATGCTGACCTGGGATTTGGGTATTTCCAATAAAATACTATTATCAAACTGTCTTGAAAATGGAGCAGTAATAATAACACTTAGTATATTTTGTTTGTTTGAGACAAAGTCTCACTCTGTCGCCCAGGCTGGAGTGCAGTGATGCAATCACAGTTCACTGCAGCCTCGACCTCCTGGACTCAATGGATCTGCCTGCCTCAGCCTACTGAGTAGCTGGGACTATAGGCATGTGCCACCATGCCCAGCTAATTTTTGTATGCGTGTGTGTGGTGTATATATATACACACATATATACACACACACACATATATATATATACACATACATACACACACATATACATATACATATATATATGTGTGTGTGTGTGTGTGTGTGTGTGTGTGTGTGTATATATATGACAGCATTTCACTATGTTCCCAGGCTGGTCTCTAACTCCTGGGCTCAAGCAATGTGCCTGCCTTGGCCTGCCAAAGTGCTGGGATTACAGGCATGAGCCACTGTACCTGGCCTACTTACTAAGTATACTTACTAAGTGATAATAAGGCTAAGTTTGGACATGGAATATGTTTTAATTTAATTTAGAATGTGCAATTAGGATATAATTTTATATTTCTCTATAATAGTGGCTACAAAATTGTTTTAATTTGCAACAATTCCTAAATTTTGTCTTGATTATAAGACAAAGCAGTTAAGTCTAAGTCCCTCCTCTGAGATAGTCTTCAGAGGAAAAAAGCCACAGAGAAGCCAAAGTCCATTTCTGAATTTATACACAGGGTGAAGGGGAAGGAGAAAGATGTAGTGAGGAACAAATCCTGTTCTGATAGACCAGGATGGGCCCCAGAGGGTACACGACTGTTGGCAGTACACACTTTCATTTGCTCAGATGACCCTCTGAAACATGAAACTCCTATAATTCCTCATTAAGAAAGAAACTACAGTCCAAAGATACCAAATGTCTTTATCTGTTCCAAAACAAAAAGCTGAAATGGTGCAGGGCACTGTACTCTGGGACCTGGGTGGGAAATGGAGTGGTGAATGAGACACTGGTACCAAGTCTTTCCAAGAAATTTGAGCAATTCATGTAGACAAGGAAGGGTAGATTTCTGAAGAGTTGTTTCCTCTATGCTAATTCTTACAGCTGCCTTGTAAGATGAGGTCCTCTAGGTAAATTAATGACACGCGATGTTAAACAATGTACAAGAAAATTAACCATTTCCCTTCTGTGCGTCATCTATCTATACATGTAGGACAAATGCAATTTTTGCACAACTGATAGATCATCTCTACCAAATCTTTAATAAATGCAATTATTAGTCAAGATCACAATAGAATTTTAGGACCTGATAGCTGAAGAAGCCCATAAAGTTGTTAAAGGAAACTTTTAGAACATTCCTGACAACTGCTGCTCTGGACTCTACAAGCACACTCTCTGCTACTAGGAACATACTACTTTGTAGAACTGCTCTAACTAGAAAGTTCCTTCTTATACTGAACTTGGTATGCCTCTTTACATTTTCAATTGGCTATGATACTGCCTAAGAGGAGAAGCCCATTTACTTCTTAATATGGTAGCCCTCCAGATATCTGAAGACAGCTATCGACCACTTTTCCCAAGAGTTCTCCAAGTTCAATATCCCTCACTCTCCTAACCACTTCTTGGATGGCATGATATATTGCCCCTTACTGACCTGGTCATATTCCATTAGAAGCTCTCTAGGTAGCTGATTTCCCTTAAATTGTGTTGCACATTGGTAAGAACATCCAGAGGTGATTTACCAGCACTGAATACTGAACACTACTTCTATGAATGTCCCTAACTGCACTGACTCTTTGGCAGCCAAATCAAACAATTATTAGTGGCCACATACATCTTCCTGAGCTGTTTCACATGAACTGTTTTATGTCTTATCTATCACTTAAGTGATTTTTCTTACTGCTTATACACAGGATTCTGCTTTTGTCCTCTCTCTATATATTATATATATTATATTTTAAGCTCTGTGGTACATATGCAGAATGTGCATGTTTTTTACATAGGTATACATGCGCCATGGTGGTCTGCTACATACATCACCACTTTGTCTACATTATGTGTTTCTCCTAATGCTATCCTTCCCCTAAACCCCCAGCCCCGAAAGGCCCCAGTGTGTGATGTCCCCCTCCTTGTGTCTTCATGTTCTCATTGTTCAACTCCCACTTATGAGTGAGAACATGCGGTGTTTGGTTTTCTGTTCTTGTGTCAGTTTGCTGAGAATCATGGTTTCCAGCTTCATCCATCTCCCTGCAAAGGACACGAACTCATCCTTTTTTATGGCTGCATAGTATTCCATGGGGTAAATGTGCCACATTTTAACTAGTCTATCCTTATGGGCATTTGGATTGGTTCCAAGACTTTACTATTGTGAACAGTGCTGCAATAAACATATATGTGCATGTGTCTTTATAACAGAATGATTTATAATTCTTCAGGTATATACCCAGTAATGGGATTGCTGGATCAAATGGTATTTCTAGTTCTAGATCCTTGAGGAATTGCCATACTGTCTTCCACCATGGTTGAACTGATTTATACTCCCACCAACAGTGCAAAAGTGTTCCTATTTCTCCACATCCTCTCCAGTATCTGTTGTCTCCTCACTTTTTTAATGATCAGCACTCTAACTAGCATGAGATGGTATCTCATTGTGGTTTTGATTTGCATTTCTCCAATGACCAGTGATGATGAGCTTTTTTTCATTTTTTGTTGGCTGCATAAATGTCTCTTTTTGAGAACAGTCTCTTCATGTCCTTTGCCAACTTTTTAGTGGGGTTTTTTTTTCTTGTAAATTTGTTTAAGTTCTTTGTAGATTCTGGATATTAGCCCTTTGTTGGATGGAGACATTGCAAAAAATTTTCTCCCCCTCAGTAGGTTGCCTGTTCACTCTGATGATAGTTTCCTTTGCTGTGCAGAAGCTCTTTAATTTAATTAGCTGCCATTTGTCAATTTTGGCTTTTGTTGCCATTGCTTTTGGTGTTTTAGTCATGAAGTCTTTGCCCATGCCTATGTCCTGAATGGTATTGCCTAGGTTTTCTTCTAGGGTTTTTATGGCTTTTGGTCTTATGTTTAACTCTTTAACCCATCTTGAGTTAAAAGACTCATCTTGAGTCACAGTTCGCTGCAACCTCGGCCTCCTGGGCTCAGTGGATCTGCCTGCCTCAGCCTTCCGAGTAGCTGGGACTACAGGCACATGCCACAATGCCCAGCTAATTTTGTGTGTGTGTGTGTGTGGGGGGGTAGTTTTGCAGAGATGGCGTTTCACTATGTTTACCAGGCTGGTCTCTAACTCCTGGGCTCAATGGATCTTTAATCCATCTTTAATGCAAGATGGATTAAAGACTTAAACTGTATAGAGTGTAAGGAAGTGATCCAGTTTCAGCTTTCTGCATATGGCTAGCATTTATTAAATAGGGAATCCTTTCCCCATTGCTTGTTTTTGTCACTTTTGTCAAACATCAGATGGTTGTAGATGTGTGGCATTATTTCTGAGGCCTCTGTTTTGTTCCATTGGTCTGTATATCTATTTTGGTACCAGTATCATGCTGCTTTGATTACTGCAGTCTTGCAGTATAGTTCGAAGACAGGTAGCATGATGCCTCCAGCTTTGTTCTTTTTGCTTAGGATTGTCTTGGCTATGTGGGCTCTGTTTTGGTTCCATATGAAATTGAAAGTAGTTTTTCCTAATTCTCTGAAGAAAGTCAATGGTAGCTTGATGGGGATAACATTGAATCTATAAATTACTTTCACAATATTGATTCCTCCTAACCATGAGCATGGAATGTTTTTCCATTTATTTGTGTCCTTATCTCCTTGAGAAGGGGTTTTTAGTTCTCCTTTGAAGAGGTCCTTCACACCCCTTGTAAGTTGTATTCATAGGTATTTTATTCTCTTTGTAGCAATTGTGAATGGGATTTCACTCATAATTTGGCTGTTTGTCTGTCACTGGTGTATTGGAATGCTTGTGATTTTTGCACGTTGATTTTGTATCCTAAGACTTTGCTGAAGTTGCTTTTCAGCTTAACTAGATTTTGGGCTGAGATGATGGGGTCTTCTAAATATACAATCATGTTATCTGCAAACAGAGACAATCTGACTTCCTCTTTTCCTAATTGAATACCCTTTATTTCTTTCTCTTGCCTGACTGCCCTGGCCAGAACTTCCAATACTATGTTGAATAGGAGTGATGAGAGAGGGCATCCTTGTCTCATGCTGGTTTTCAAAGAGAATGTGCCCAGTTTTTGCTCATTCAGTATGATATTGGCTGAAGGCTTGTCACAAAAAGCTCTTATTATTTTGAAATACATTCCATCAATACTTAGTTTATTGAGAGTTTTTAGCATGAAGGGCTATTGAATTTTGTCAAAGGCCTTCTCTGCATCTATTGAGATAACCTTGTGGTTTTTGTCACTGGTTCTGTTTATGCGATGGATTACATTTATTGATTTGTGTATGTTGAACCAGGCTTGCATCCCAGGGTTGAAGCTGAATTGATTGTCATGGACAAGCTTTTTGATGTGCTGCTAGATTCAGTTTGCCAGTATTTTATTGAGGATTTTCACATCGATGTTCATCAGGGATATTGGCCTGACATTTTCTTTTTCTGTTGTGTCTCTGCCAGGTTTTGGTATCAGGAAGATGCTGGCCTCATAAAATGAGTTAGGGAGGATTCCCTCTTTTTCTATTATTTGGAATAGTTTCAGAAGGAAGGGTACCAGCTTCTCTTTGTGCCGTCTGGTAGAATTCGGCTGTGAAACTGTCTGGTCCTGGACTTTTTTGGTTGGTAGGCCATTAATTGCTGCCTCAGTTTCAGAACTTGCTATTGGTCTATTCAAGGATTCGACTTCTTTCTGGTTTAGTCTTGGGAGGATGTAAGTGTCCTGGAATTTATCCATTTCTTCTAGATTTTCTGGTATATTTGCGTAGAGGTGTTTATAGTATTCTCTGATGGTAGATTGTATTTCTGTGGGATTGATGGTGATATCCCCTTTATCATTTTTTCTATATCTATTTGATTCTTCTCTCTTTATTAATCTGGCTAGCGGTCTATCTATTTTGTTGAACTTTTCAAAAAACAAGCTCCTGGATTCAATGATTTTTTTGAAGGGATTTTTGTGTGTCTGTCTCCTTCAGTTCTGCTCTCATCTTAGTTATTTCTTGTGCTAGCTTTTGCATTTATTTGCTCTTGCTTCTCTAGTTCTTTTAATTGTCATGTTAGGGTGTTGATTTTAGATCTTTCCTGCTTTCTCTTGTGGACATTTAGTGCTATAAATTTCCCTCTATATGCTGCTTTAAATGTGCAGAGATTCTGGTATGTTGTGTTCATTCTCATTGGATTCAAAGAACACCTATTTCTGCCTTCATTTCGTTATTTATCCAGCAGTCATTTAGGAACAGATTGTTCAGTTTCCATGCAGCTATATGGTTTTGAGTGAATTTCTTAATCCTGAGTTCTAATTTTATTGCATTGTGGTCTGAGAGACTGTGTGTTGATTTCCATTCCTTTGCATTTGCTGAGGAGTGCTTTACTCTCAATTATATGGTCAATTTTAGAATAAATGTGATGTGGTGCTGAGAAGAATGTAAATTCTGTTGATTTGGGGTGGAAAGTTCTGTAGATGTGTATTAGGTCCACTTGGTCCAGAGCTGAGTTCAAATACTGGATATCCTTGCTAATTTTCTGTCACATTGATCTGTCTAATAATGATAGTGGGGTGTTAAAGTCTCCCACTACTATTGTGTGGGAGTCTAAGTCTCTTTGTAGGTCATTAAGGACTTGTGTTACGAATCCAGGTGTTCCTGTATTGGGTGCATATATATTTAGGACAGTTAGCTCTTCTTGTTGCATTGATCCTTTTACCATTATATTATGCCCTTCTTTATCTCTTTGGTCTTTGTTGTTTTAAAGTCTGTTTTATCAGAGAGTAGGATTGCAACCCTTGCTTTTTATTTGCTTTTCTTTTGCTTGGTAAATCTTGCTCCCTCCCTTTATTTTGACCCTATGTGTGTCTTTGCATGTGAGATGGGTCTCCTAAATACAGCACACCAATAAGTCTTGGCCCTTTATCCAATTTGCCATTCTGTGTCTTTTAATTGGGGAGTTTAGCCCATTTACATTTAAGGTTAATATTGTTATGTGTGAATTTGATCCTGCCATTATGATGCTAGCTGTTTATTTTGCTCGTTAGTTGATGCAGTTTCTTCAAAGCTACAATGGTCTTTATAATTTGGTACGTTTTTGCAGTGGCTGGTACCAGTTGTTCTTTTCCATATTTAGTGCTTCCTTCCAGAGCTCTTGTAAGGCAGGCCCCGTGGTGACACAATTTCTTAGCATTTGCTTGTCTGTAAAGGATTTTATGTCTCCTTCACTTATGAAGCTTAGTTTGTCTGGATCTGAAATTCTGGGCTGAAAATTATTTCCTTTAAGAATGTCGAATATTGACCACCACTCTCTTCTGGCTTGTAGGGTTTCTGCTGAGAGATCTGCTGAGTCTGATGGGCTTCCCTTTGTGGATAACCTGACCTTTCTCTCTGGCTGCACTTAGCATTTTTTCCTTGATTTCAACCTTGGTCAATCTTACGATTATGTGTCTCGGGACTGCTCTTTTTGAAGAGTATCTTTGTGGTGTTCTCTGTATTTCCTGAATTTGAATGTTGGCCTGCCTTGCTAGTTTGGGGAATTTCTCCTGGATAATATCCTGAAAAGTGTTTTCCAACATGGTTCCATTCTCCTCGTCATTTTCAGGTACACTGATCAAATGTAGATTTGGTCATTCCATGTAATCTCGTATTTCTTGGAGGATTTGTTCGTTTCTTTTCACTCTTTTTTCTCTAGTCTTCTTGCTTCATTTCATTGAGTTCATCTTCAATCTCTGATATCCTTTCTTCTGCTTGATCGATTTGGCTGTTGAAGCTTATGTATGCTTCATTAAGTTCTTGTGCTGTGTTTTTCAGCTCCATCAGTTTGTTTATGTTCTTCCCTTAACACACTATTCTAGTTAACAATTTGTCTAACCTTTTTTCAAGGTTTTTAGCTTTCTTGCATTGGGTTAGAACATGCTCTTTTAGCTTGGAGAAGTTTGTTATTATCCACCTTCTGAAACCTGCTTCTGTCATTTCATTAAAATCATTATCTATCCAGTTTTCTTCCCTTGCTGGCGAGGAGTTATGATCCCTTAGAGGAGAAGAGGCATTCTGGTTTTTGGGATTTTCAGCCTTTTTGGTCTCTAATATATTTAATCTTGCTGGTTTCACTTCTCTCAGAAGCATAATTTATTAATTAATATTTATTAAGATAATATTTAGTAATATTCAATTGTGTATGATCTATGAATTTGATAGGCAATATGGATATCTTTAAGCCACCAAAACAGTACTTATCAAACAGCAGGAGCTAAATAGATACTTGCTAAACTGGAACCAAAAAAGTGCTAAATATGACAGCAAAATTTTAGAAGGCAAGGAAATTACAATTCATTAATTTGTAATATCTTCCAAGTCTACAACATTGTAGATACCAAGTAAGTATTTGCTGAATAAATGAGAATAAAAGTACCATGGATTGAGCCCTGTTAAGCATAGTACTTAGAGCTGACCTTTTACAACTGGTATTTCTTCAATTATCTTTTAAATACAGTTTTAATTCAGCTAGGAACCCACTTAATATAGTGATCACATTTTTCTCTACTTCATACATGGAGACAATCATAAGACACCATGTCAAATGTAATGTGTATGCTCTGAACTGTGTTCCTGCTAAATTCACATGCTGAAGCCCTAACCTCCAATGTGATGGTATTTAGAGATGGACCTTTGGGAGATAATCAGGTTTAGATCAGGCCATGAGGGTGAACTCTCATCATGGGATTAGCGCTCTCGTAAGAAGAGACACCAGAGAGATGACACAGTGAGAAGGTGGCCCTCTAAAACCAACCACACTGGCACCATGATCTTTGACTTCTAGCCTCTAGTACGGTGAGAAAATAAACTTCTGTTTAAGCTACCCAATCTATGGAATTTTTTTAAATCAGTCCAAGTTAACTAAAACTGCACTTTCCTCAAACAAAAATATACTAGACCCTCGATAAGCTAAGCTAAAAAGTCTTCTCCCAAAACCACCCTCCAAAAAGACTAGAGCTCATTTTTATGCTGCTTCTTTGTGATTACTTTTCTAACATGAAACACTGTTGAAGCTGTGATTACGATGAACACAGCACTCAGAGAAGCCCAATGTAGCATAGTAGTTAAAAATACAGTCTCTGGAATCAGATCCGAACTCCATATGACTTTGAATAATCTTAAATTTAAGCTTTAATTTTCAATCTCTTCATCTCTAAAATAGTGAAAATATCTTTCTCACAAAGTAGCTTTGAAGATTTTAAAAAAATGAGCTGAGCAATGTAAGACATTTAAAACAGCTCTTGACACAAAGTATGGGCTCACTAAGAGCTAATGTGACAGATATTAATAATATAACTAAATTTGAAATTTCTTATACTTTATATAATTCAAGACTCAGTTTAATAGTAGCAATAATCCTGAAATCATCACACAAAAATAAATTTTAAAGTACTAATCCTATAAATGGACACAGGAGAGCTGAATGGACTTTCCATAGCTGTATTCATAGCAAAAAAAAAAAAAAAGTTTAATGATCTTTGTCATAGATTTTCTTTTCTTTCTCTTAAAATTTGACACAAGGTCTCACTCTGTCACCCAAGCTGTCGCCAAGCTGGAGTGCAGTGTGACTTGATCATAGTTCACTGCAGCCTGGAACTCTTGGGCTCAAAGGATCCTCCCACCAGCCTCTCAGAGTGCTAGGATTACAGGCATGAGCCACAGTGCCCTGCTGCCATAGATTTTCTATTGTATATGTCTGCTACATTTTATATATTTTTATATATGATTTACTTTATCCTTGGGAGACCTGAAGTTGTACCTTCCCTGAACCAAACTTTAGTTTTTGAAAGAAACACTCTTTTAGTTATAATACCTGTTCAATTCATTTCTTATATCCAACAATTCTTGCTGCTCAGTTTTTACTGTATCTTTTTCCTCGGCAGCCAGGTAACGAAGTCTCATCTGTTCCAATTCTTCCTGCTGTTTTTTAAGACGAGCCATTTGGCTTTCTTGCTCCCTCTTGAAAGAAACAAAGAAACAAGTCATATACCTAACATTAGGAACAAATACTTCATCTGATTTGCCTTATGATTATAATCCTATTTGACAACACCCATGATATAGCCACACACTATCAATTTTTTTTTTTTTTTTTTTTTTTAGTACAAAGTCTCACTGTCTTGCCCAGGCTGGAATGCACTGGCTATTCACAGGAGCAACCAAGAACACTAGGGCCTCAGACTGCTAGGTTCAAGGAATCCTCCTGCTTCAGCCTCAGGGCCCAAGTGAGCCCAGGGAATGTGCCAACCCTTGCACTGCTAATTTTATGAGTTACATATTATCCAGAAATACCCAGGTAAGTTTTCTCTAAACACTCTGTTACTTCTTTTACTATAAGTCATAATCCTTCATCAATCAGTGATTGATATTAGCTGAATATCACAGGACAAAGAGGCTGCTGTCAATACAATGAACTGCCAAAAGGCTAGTGGTAAGAGCAGCACCTGAGAAAACCATTATACAAGGATGTACCTAGAAAAATTCAATAATTGTCCCTGCACAAACTGCTAATTTCACTCTCACTTCAGTAAATATGCCTCTCCACTCTGTTCTCCAGGCTCACATAAAAACCTATGCACATATATTTTTAAACAAAAATGAAAACAAACAATACACTCTAGTTTGCATTTTTTAAATATGTTTAACAATTCTTCAGGTCAACAGATAGTCTTTTAAAATAAATGTGTAACACTCCACAGAATAGATATTCCATGACTTATTCAACCACTTTCTCAGTAACAGACACTTCTGCTACTACAAACAATGCTGTAATAGGACACCCTGTCATCTATTACACAGTCAGCTCAGGAATCCTTAAATCATTTTCTTTTGTTTAAGAGAGAACCCCAAAGTGGGAGGGCTGGGTCAATAGGTTTTTGTTAACTATTTTTTTTAAAGTATTTATTTAATTGCAACAAACAAAAAACTGCCAAATGACAAGGTACATTTTGATATATTTTCACAAAGTAGTCCTCTCACATACCCATCATCCAGATCAGACTGCCAGAACCCCAGAAGTCTGTGTTTCCTCCCAGTCACTAACCACTCACCCTTTCCCAAAGATAGCTACTACCCTAATTTTAACAACAGAAATAAGTTTTGAACTTAATATATAATCTGTACAGTATGAATTTGTGTCAGGGTTCTTTCATTTAACATTGTTTTTGAGACTCGTTCTATGTAGTTAATTTACATTCTCACACAGCATTCCATTGAATGAATATACAATTTATTCATTTCACTGCTGAAGGACACTGGGCAGTTTCCAGTTTTTAATTATAAATAATGCTGATGTAAAGATTTTATACATGTCCTTTGGAATACATTTGTATCCATTCCCACTGGATATATACATAGGCTTCAAATTGAGTGGTCAGAGGATATGAGAATTACAACAGCATTAGTAAATACTGGTTTTAGTATCCCTTATCTGAAATGCTTGGGGCCATAAGTGTTTTGATTTTGAAATATTTGCATATACACAATGAGATGTTGGGGATGGGACCATCTAAACATGAAATTCATTTATGTTTCACATGCACTTTGTATACACAGCCTGAAGGTAATTTTACACAATGTTTTAAATAATTCTGTATGAGTTGTCACATAAAGTCAGGTGTAGAATTTTCCACTTGTGGTGTCCTGTCAGGGCTCAAAAAGTTCAGATTTTGAGGCATTTCAGATTAGGGATGTTCACAGATTAGGAATGTTCAACCTGTATTTCCAAACAGTTTGCAAAGTAGTCATATCAATTCATACTTCCACTTGAGCATTCCAGGGCCCTATATTCTTGCCGACACTTGGTAAAGTCATTTTTTTTTTTCATTTTAGCCATTTGACAGGTTAGCTAGCAGTATCTCATTGTGATTTTTATCTTGTACTGTTCAAAGACCAGTGACGTTGAATACATTTTAATGGTTTTAAGGGCATTTAGATATCTTTCTTTATAAAGTTCCTATTTAAACTTTTGGTACTTTACTTGGTTGTCCATCATCTGTTACTGATGTTTATAAATACTGGATAAGTCCTTTGTCAATTATATAAATTACAAGTATTTCTCACTAGTCTTTGTCATGTCTTTTCACTCCTTTAATGCTGTTTTTAATAAAACATCAGATTTTTCTGTCTATCCCTTTTTGGTTAGTGCTCTTTCCTATTTCGGACATTTTTGCCAGTCTCAGTCTTGAAGATATTCTTTTATGTTACCCTCTTAAGTTTCATTTTTTCCCCCATATAGAGCTCAAACTGACCTAGCAACATTTACTGAAAAACACCTCTTCTCTTGTTCCTTGGTAGTTATCAACTGTCACATATCACCTTTGTCCATGTATGTTTTTGTCCTGGATGCTCTAAACTGATTTATTCTGGCACTAACACTACACTGTTTTAATTACTGTAACTCTTGTAACAATGTCTTAATATATGGTAGTGTATGTTCTTCTACCTTTGGCTATTCTTCGAAATTATTTTAATTATTTTTGGCTGTTACATTTCCATACAAATTTCGATTTCTAAGGCTAAAAGAAAAACTTGCTGAAATTTTTATGATACTGAATCTACAGATCAATCTGGCCAAAACTAGTATCTTTAAAATATTGATTCTTCAATCAATGAAATAGTTTACTGCTCAAATTATGTAGATCTTAACTTTTGATAATAGTTGACAGTTCTCTATATGCTAAGACATATTTCTTTGATTGTACTGCTAGATATTTGATTTTAGATGCTAATGTAAATTGTAGAGCTTTAAAATTTTCACTTCCTAATTACCTGTAGTAGAGAAATAACATTGATTTTTTACATATTGACTTTGTTTCCAGCAAACTTGCTAAACCCACTTATTCCTAATAGGTCACTGTAGATACTTTTTAGCTTTCTAAATACTTCAGTGTTATCTGCAAATAACAGTAGTTTTATTTTTTCCTTTCCAAATGATACACTTTCTTTTGCTTGCCCTATTACATTGGCTAGAACATCTCTAATACAATGTTGAAATGGTAATAGAGGGCATCTTTCTCTCATTTCTGATCTCAGGGGAAAGTTTCATTCAGAATTTTTTTATAGGCTTTATGTAAAAACTCCTTATTAGATTAACAAGTTTCTTGTCTAGTCTTAGGTTATTAAGTATTACCATGAATAGGTATGACTTTTTCTCCAGCTATTGATAAGATTTTCTTCTCCTTTACTCTTTTAATATGGTAAATAACCAACCTTACATCTGTTTAGTAAATACACTTGGTTGTGATGCTTACAAGCTTAATATCTTAAACATGCATCTTTAATGTTTTAAAAGACTGACCAATTAATTTTGTCCTTGTAATATCCTGGTAAGCTTTTAGGATCAAGATTATGTTAGTCTCATTAAAAAAAAAAGTGAGAAATGTTTGCCACTTCCTGTTTTCTAAAATTTTGTGTAAGACTAGTGTTATTTCTTCTCAAAATGTTTACTAAAATTCAAATGTAAAGATATATGGGTCTGAAGCCTTCTTTGTGGGCAGTTTTTTTATTACAGATTCAATTTCTCTAATAGCTATAAGACTATTACTATTTTTTGTTTCTTAGTGTGTCAGTTTTGGAAGTTCTTTTTTCAAATTCACACGAAATTGTTCATACTATCCTCTTATCTCTCTAAATGTCTTTGGGATCCGTAGTCCTGTCTCTTTTCTCAATTCCTGATATGGGTAGTTACTGTCTATTCTTTTTGCCCTTGAATACTTGTTAAGGGGGAGGGTTCCTTTCAAAGACCTGACTTTTGGCTTAATTGATTTTTATTGTACATTTTCCCCCATTTCATTAATTTCTATTCATTTCCTTGCTTCCACTTTGATTTCCTGTTCTTCTACTGAGTTTTTGAAAGGAATATTTAGAGAGCAGATTTATTCTTGACTTCTTTTCTAAACACAACTGTGGTTACACATTTCTAAGCATGGCTTTCACCAAATCCCACACTTTGATATGTCATATGTACACTATTTTTCACTTCAAAATATTTTCTAATTTTACTGTGGTCTCCAGTTTACCATGGGTTACGAGAAGTATACTACATAATATTCACTCATTTGGGGACATTTCCTTTGATCTTTTTATTTCTAGCTTAATGTCACTGTGGTCAGAGAACATATTCTCAGTTACAGTCTTCTGGACTGTGTTGAGAATTGTAGTTTAATCCAGCATATGAGCAACTTGGCTAAATGTTCTGTGTGCAGTAGAAAATAGTGTATATTTTGAATTTTTTGGATGAAATGTTCTAGAATATAGCAATGGTTGTGCTGCTCAAATCTTCTACATTATTACTTATTTTCAGTCTGTTTGCGCCATAAGTTTTCAGGAGAGTTATGGTAAAATCTTTAATCATTATTATAGATTTACCTATTTCTCTTTTTAGTTATATTGATTTTTTTCTTTATATAATTTGTTGCTGTGTTACCAGGTACATACAAATGTAGAACTGTTGCCATCTTCCAGGTAGATTAACCCCCTTTTATAATTATGAAAACTCTTGACCTACAATAAAATACCTCTCACCCTAAAGTCTGGTTTGCCTAATATAAGTATTGCTAGACCAGCTTTCTCTTACTTTGTACTATTGTAGTATATATTTTCCTTATGTTAGAATTAAACGATCCTATGTTATTATATTTAAAATGTATCCCTTACAAAACATATTGTGGACTTTTTAAAATTCAGTTTTTAAATATATGTCTTGAATGAGAGCATTTGGTCCACTTATATTTAAAGCAATTGGTGATATGATATGTATAGATTTGAATCTTTCCAGCTTATGATTTTCTACTCATTCCATCTATGTTCCTTCTTCTCTTTTCTTTTAATCAAATATTTTGCCATTCAATTTTCACCCTCTATCTTCTTACGGATTCATTTTTTAGCTCTTCTTTTAGAAATATGTATCCCTCACTTAATAAAATCTAATTAGGACTTTTATAACTTCAGATAATGCAACATATTTTAAGCATTTCACTCTATCTCTTCATATTTTTTGTCATAAATTTTATGTATATTTTTAAATCAACAAATATTATTTTCCTACAACCAATATCCATTTACAGTTTGCCTATAAATGATATTTAATTTCCATTGTTCTTCACTCTTCTGCATTTCAACTTCTGCATTTCAAAACTTTCATTTTGGATTATTCTTCTTCTGCCTGGCGAACTCAAGTATTTCTTTTGCTTCAAATTTGCCATGACAAATTCTGCCAATTTTTGTCAGTCTGAAGTCTTTCATTTATGAAGAACACTTTTACTGGGTAACAAAATTTTAGTTCAGCAATTATTTTCTTTAGTACTTTAGGGATGCTATTTCACTGTCTTACAAATTCCTTTACTTTTGTGAAAAAGTAATCTGTGAGTCTTATCATTGCTCCTTTGAAGGCAATGTATCTGTCCACCCCTGCCCCCAACAGCTTTTAGGGTTTTTCTTTGCTTTTTGTCAGTTTTGCCCTGATGCATCTACGTAGGTTTACTTTGTTATTTATCCTGCTTGCAGTTCATAGATATTTTTGAATCTATGAATTGATATCTTTTTGACTTTTGGAAAATTCTTAGCCAGCATCTCTTTAAATATTCCCTTCTCCCCACTCTTTCTCCAATTACACATAAGATAGTCTCAAAAGATATCACTTCTCTAATATATTTCTTCATCATATCACCTACTTTCTCGAGTATAATGATGGTAGTATTTCAAACTTCTTGTCTGATATTCTAAAATCTGAATTACACTTGTTGATTAAATTCTACTGAGCATAAGACATAAACAGGCACTCCACAGATGAAGAAATGTAAGTGGCATGGCAAAACCCTGTTTCTACAAAAAGAAAAAATTATAAAAATTAGCTACACATGGTGATATGTACCTGTAGTCCCAGATACTTGGGAGGCTGAGGTAGATAACCTAAGCCTAGGAGGTCGAGGCTGCAGTGAACTGTGAATGCTCCACTGTACTCCAAACTGGGTGACAGAGTGAGACCTTGTCTCAAAAACAAACATATGAAAAGATGCTCAAAGTTATTAGTCACTAGAGGAATGAAAATTTAAGCCACAATGTGACAGATACTATTTAGGGCCAATCAAACTGAAAAATTTAAGACATCAGACAATAGCCAATTGTTGGCAAAAATGTGAAGAACAGGAACAATTATATGCTACTACTGGGAATTGCAAATTAGTATAACCACTTTAGAAGATAATTATGTAATATTTAGTGCAGCTGAAGAAATGAATGTCCCCTAGTACCAGAAATGCTACTTTTAGATATAAACACTAGAGAAACTCTTTACAGCTACTAATACATTCAGCATTCTTGTATCCTGGATAAAACATGTCCACTGAAAGAAGACTGGAAAAATTGCGCAATATTTACAGAGAATGATTCTATGTATATTAAAGTTCAAAACATACAAAACTAAGCCATGCTGTTTGCAAATAGACTTTTAATATATCTTATGTCACAAAATTATGACAAAAAGCAAAGGAATAATAAATACCCAATTCATGATAGTGGTTACCTCTAGAAAGAGAAGATACAGTTGAGAAAGGGACACAGAGAGCTTCCAAAGCATTCATAATGCTGTTTCTTAAACTAGGAGGCAGGTGGAAAGAGTAGCAGAACCTTCTTTGACATGTATATTTCATTTTAAAGTTATTTAAAAAGAAAAAAAGAAACATATATGGACAAAAACAAACCAAACTGTCTTCTTTGGCTGAGGAGAGGATAAGATGTGATTTGTAGTGTTTATGTTATATGGTGTTGCAAAATTGGCTTTTTAAAAAATTTTTATAATGAGTATGACTGCAAGCAGAAGTAATAAAAGTTGATTATTAGCTTTATGTTACTCTGTAAAACTAAGTTTTTGATAAAATTTAACATTTTCTAAAATAAGAAAATTGTTTAAATGCTTTGAATTTTTAATCAAGTATAGGGCATTAATAATAATCACACACACACACACACACACATTAGAGGTTAGTGAAAGAAGTCCTCTCCAGTGCCAGGTGCTCTGGGTTAAAGTCTCCTCAATCAAGTGAGTATAATCTTTATTTTGCCTTGGCTGCCTATAAATCCGGAGAGGAGATGTAAACATACATACACTAGACTAAACAGCGGCTAAAAAGTGGCCACTAGTTACTCTCCCACTCACACATACCATGTAAGTCTGTGGGAAAAAACTTACAACTAAACTAAGGAACTCAAGTAAAGTTTTCTGAAAATAACCCAGAGCTGACAAGTCAGTAGGAGGGCCTGGATGGTTTCAAGACACAGTTTTTAACCAAGACTTGGACCTCCAACTGTTTTCTTAAACAAAGATTTACATCCCATCCTTGGCTAAATTACGTATAAATTAATCAAATTAATTACTCAGAGCGGATAAGCAAGCGGCTGGACAAGATAGTGCTAATGTCAGCCAATGAAGTCTGTGTTGTTTTAACTAAATATATCAGCTCAGTTTTAAACAGATCTACTGTGCACAAATATGGTAAGGGACCCACACTCCTTCCCAAAACATTAGTTCTCTTTCCTGTCCTGGAAACAAACATACCTACTTTGAAAATATCTGACATAAAATTGTTACATTTTCTACAACAAACACATACTTCATAACAATGCTTCATTTATTGTTTATAAAGTTGTAGGTTTTATTCTGCTTACATAATGATATTCTAACATGTCAAGAAATGTTTTTAAGTAAATATGCAAACATGTTATCATTTAGAGCACAAGAAGGAAAGCAAACAACTTCACTTGAGTATTTGTAGACCAATGCCATTCAAGTATTTGTTTTGGCTTTAAAATATTTCTACAGTATATCAAAGAAAAAAAAAAAGGAAACTAAATTACCTCTTACAAGTCTAACAAGTAGAACTTTTAACTTTGTCCCATGATAGCAAACTTAAGAGTATCACTTCCTTGTCTTCTAAATCAGGACTCATTTTATGTTATGCTTATTTATATTTTACAGCTGTTGCCTTCCCAGTTACCAAAGAACAAAAAAGCTTACCACTGGGAGAAGACTTTTGTCTTTGTGAATCAAAAGAAAAAGTTTTTTCTAAATAATTAGGTTACATTTTTTAATTCACAAATTGACTATCCTAGGTCACCTCTGAGTAATGGAAATCTCTGTTTAAACATTCTTCTGGCAATGGGCATCAAGCATTAGGTCTTATTTCCAAGCTTTACCAGCTGGGTTTTGTCATTAACATTTATTAACAAACTAAGATATGGCTTTCACCGTCTAATCCGTACTACACAAATGTTTTGTATGGCCCTCCAGAGGGTTTTGATGTGACAAATTACTGGCAGAGATTACAGCCCCGTGGCTATTCACCAGAGGCTATGTAAAATTAACATGGTACTAATCCAATTTAAACAAGAAGTTACACAAACAATCTTCTGAACAAAATTAGATAGACGATTCCAAAATTACATTCAAGCACAATAAATGTGTTTTTAATAAAAAGTTGAAGGAAAAAATTCTGAATTTTCACACACATGAAATGTGCCAATTTGATGAAGTTATTAATTTTAATCTTACTAAAACAGTTAGTGGCAGAGCCCAATTCACTATGGTAATACCAAGGTCTATTACTTTTCTTCTTAAAGTGTTGCATCTCAGGTTAGTCTGCAGAACATCAATGATTCCTAGTGACCTCAAAATTTGGTTACAGTGTTGTCCCTAAAGCAGAAAGTTTTGTGGGATAAGGATTAAAATTGGTTTGGAATGAAAAAGCAATGAACATCTCTGCACTCGAAGAAGTTTTCTTTCACAGATTGTAAGTTTCAGAGTTGAACCACTAATTTAACACTTTTTTTCCTTTTCTTTACACTTACAGTAACTCAAGTCAAAGAAGGTATCTGAATGTTTGTGATATCCTCCTTATTAGCATCAAATAGCTAAAATTACTTTGCAATGTTTTTTGGGCAAGAGGGTAGGAAATACACAAGAAGAAGGTAAAATAGAAAATGGATTAAATGGAAAGATCCAGAAGATAACAAAAGTGTATGAGGATGTGTGTGTTAGAAAGGAGGGATTCTTGCATTGGAGCCTTTCACACTGAATCTTCTTTTAAAGTAGACTACTTCAATACCTCAGTGTAAAACTAATCAAAACCCAGGAATTTGGGGGATTCTATTCAGAACATTGTTTACTTATATTTTTTGAAACTAACTCAAATGGTGAAAAACTTAAAGAATGTAATCTATAATAGACATATATGAACATGACAAGGTAAAAAGTTCTTGCACAGATACTTCTCAATAAAAAACATGTCAATTATAATGAAATTCCGTTTCAATAGTTAATGATTATTCAGTTCCCTATAGAAAATGCCCTAAGCAATAGGTAACATTTTTCCACCTTTTCAGCTGGTTTGGGTAATGTGTAATTGATGAATTACCATTGCTACTGTTCACTGCTCAGTTTCTTCAATGGAAGCAGTATCTTCCACTTCTTCCCCATCTATTCTCCATTTAAAAACTTGAAATGATTTCCCACTAGAAGAGTTATTTGAAGCATTTTCTCTTTGAAATATTTCTTCCTTAGCTTTGAGTGACAAATGTGGTGATAGCCCCCAGTGATTCCTGGTTTTTCTAATACTTGCTGACTTCATTTACATTTCTTACCACGCTGCTATACTCTATCAGTCCTCCTAGGTGAACTTTAAGTTCCACATGGGAGCAACTGCTATATACATAGCATCCCATCGTACGAAGCGCATAGCAGGCTCTCAATAAGCACTTGCTGAATGAAGGAAAGAATGAGTAAATGAACTAACTACAGATGTTTCTTCATCTCAATATACTCACTTTCCTTTATACTCAAACTTGGAAAGTTTACCTACTAACACTCTTGCACATCTGCACATTTAGCCCTTACATATTTTTTTCTTCTGTACATTTTCTACAGAATGTCTATAATAACTATCACTGCATGAAAACATCCCCCAATTTGGCACACTCAAGAATTTTTAGTCACAAAGCCCTCTAGTAAAGCTACTGTCCAAGTAGGTCCCCACTGACTGAATGCAACACCACCACAGAACAGCTTTATGGCTAATCTCTTTTTAACAAGTTACTCACCATTTACTGAGCACATACTATGTAACAAACACTGTATTAAATAAACACTTAAAAACCACTCATTTAATTCTCAGAATAACCTGTGTGAGAAAATTTCTCGTTGTTCAAATGAAGAGACTAATCAGAGAAAGTAAATTCCCGAAGTCAGAGGTAGAACCAAAATTCAACCTAGCTCTCTCAACTCCAAAGCCATGTTCTTAACTACTATTTATGCTGCTTCTGATGGAGTTTATGTCTTGTTACTTTTAACAGCTATTCTCATCATATTTCCTTGGCTCCAATTCCACAGGGACTCCTATTATACTATGTGCAACTTAACTATCTTGGCATCATGACTATGTATTAGCTGCTTCTCTCTCAAAATCACTTTAATTCTCATTACCAGACCTGGTCTCTCTTGTGGTCAATGATGCCATTTTCCTTCTTAGGATATACCAACTCACAATGACCCCTGCCTCAATAATCTTGTCAGAGTGGCTAATTTTCTTCTTGAAATTCTTTCATTCCTTGACTTCAACGGACTGAGACCATAGTATCACGAAAGGAAAAGAGCCTGGAGCTGTATTCATCAAAAGCTTTCAATGCTAGGTCTGTCACTTAGTACCTATGTGATCACATGCAACTTAACTTCTTTCAGTCTCAGTTTCTTTATCTATTAGGCTGGTGCAAAAGTAACTGTGGTTTTTGCTGCTTTCACTTTTGCACCTTTACCATTTTACTTTTGCACCAACTGAATAAAATGGGAATAATATTACCTGCTATATAGCGATCTTTGTCAGGATTAAATGATAAATTCTGAAGGGCTTAGTGCTACCCTGGCACAAAGTAAGCCTTCGATACATACTAATTGCTCTGCCTGCATCATTCTAATGATCTTCGCTTTCTCTACTTGTTATTGCCTTCATTAGCTTTCTTTTCTCTATCTTAAACGTAAGAATTCCAAGTTCTAGCTGGCACAACTTTAAACACTATCTCTGCAAAGGACTCCTTTATATATAGTTTTAAGGCCAATCATTCTCCCAACAACATATCTATATTTCTAACTGGTAGCCGAATTTCATTCTGTAAAAATTAAAACATCCAATTTGCAAATCCTATCTCCTTCCCACCCTCCAAACAGCTTCTCAGTAACTATACTTCCAAAACCGGACCATACACGGAAGCTGGAGCCCTTGGCATCATCTTTGACAAGACTCTTCTTGTTGCATTCCTACTGTTACGACTTAAGTTCCAGCCCTTATTGCCAGAAATGACTTAGAAAATGGGCCCTCCTCTGTTTTATAAGAACAGCCTATCCTCTCCCACTTCATGCCTCCTTGCTATGATCATTCTATTCATTGTATTTACATTTCCCCCACTACTTTCCTAAATCACAACCAAATCCTCTACTAAAATCTTAAGTATCTATCTCCAGAGGTCTATCTCAAATAGCTCCTCTCCTATGACACCTTTCCAAATCCTATTAAATAGATGTACTTTCTCCTCCTGAGTACTCTATATGGTCTTTGTCAAGGCTCTTACTATTAGGTAGTAAATTTTATATTTATAGTTGCTTCTTCCTTATTACTAAATTGCAAGCTCTGTGATGGACAGGCCTATGTATTGCATATATTTACATCTGGTATAGCATTATTTTATACTTATTGTATATGTAAGACAGTGCTTTCAATACAGGAGATTCTTAGTACTACACATAATGTCTATCCTTAGTCTTGTCAGCATTTATATAATATAGTCACATGGTACATTATTTTATATTTATACATATATCTACCTGTCTTTGTTTGTAATGCTTACAATCCCAACTCCTCTATCATGTATGTTAGGGCAAACTATCTACTAGTTTTTAATTCTCATGCAGACTAGTAGAACTCTATGAAAGTGGTAAACATTTAATATAATACCATAACAATGTTTAATAGTATTTGATGGTTATGGAGACATATTAAGAAAAATACAAACCTGAAAGACCCTATATGCTAAATTTCATTCAAAAGAAAACTGACCTAAATATTTAAAGATATAATAATGGTTAGTTTATTCTAAGTTCGCTTTTCTTTAAAGAAAAGAGTTCTTTAAAGGGTTAGATTCAAAACAAAAATCTTACTCATGATTTCTTCAAATGATTAAGATCAGATATGACCAAAATTAAGATTAATTTCTTCTGACGCTAATAGCGTTTGTTGATTGGTAGCAGGAAAGGAAAAAATGTAAGAATTCAGAAAACTTCTATCAATGTTTTTAAACTTTTAAAATCATGTAAAAATTCCTGTAATTCCTTTTCTTAACTGAATTACTCTGTCTTCTTAAGAATAACATTTAAAATATATTCTTAAATTTGAGAAAATGTTCAAGTTATCCTTAAATGTTCTCATAAAAGGCACTCCTAGTGGAAAGTTTAATCATAAGAAAGAAAAGAATGGTTGTTTCATAAGTGAAAGTAAAATAAATTATTCCCAGTTTCTTCTGGGGAAGGGGATAGGTGGTAATTTTTTAAAGGCCTAATTGTTTCAGTTTCTAACTATAAAAAAGAAGGATCTTGCCTTTATAACATATTTTTATAAAAGCCTCTAATCTCAAAAAATAGTAATATTCAAATGCAGACATCTGAATATAACAGATATTGCCAAACATGCGAACTTGCAAAGAAACAAGAGAAAAAGATATAAAAAGAATAAGCTATAAACTACATACCTGTTTAAGTCTGGCAAGTTCTTTCAAAGCTCGTCCCCACTGCTGCTTGTAATGTAGTTTAGACTTAGTTGCAGATTCCAACTTTCTTTCAAGTTCAACCTAACAGTGATTAAAATCATATCAAGTGAAACACTATACCACTGTGTACAACCACTGAAAGATAATATATACAAAGAGTCTGGCTTAAGAAAAGAGTTTATACAGTGTAACATACGACATCATCTAAAACTGTTATATAATTTACTATAAATATTATGGCACATGAACATTTTCTTGTTTAAAATATAGCCTTATTTTTATTGCCTAACAGTCTATCCTAAAAAGAACTGAATTAGTCTTAACCTCCAGACAGTTACTATAAATGTACTTAAACATATATATGATATAAAGATCATAGAGTGAGAAATACATTCATTTTTTACAAAAAGCAGTTCTGTTAACATTCCAATTTAACTGGCACTCTAACTCTCAGAAGCCAAATTTTCCTTTTGGAGGCCTATCTTCATATGGAATTTTGTCTTATGAAGACAGCCAGTACAGATGCCTTTATAACTATATTTTGGCAAAATCCTGGAACTCCGAAAACAGTGAAATGTTTTATCAGAAAGCAGTTTACTAAGAAAGAGTACAAAGTCAAAAATATTTTAAGAATGTTAAAATAAACCAAGAGTAAGAAAAATAATGTTCCTTAATAACACACATTCTATTTTCTATTTTTCCTCAACTATATAAAGAAAAACACTAAAGTGATTCAATTAAAAATATGAATATTTATACTTGCAGCAGGCAATCTGTTGTACATGAACTGAAGCCAACTTGGCTATGTTTTGGAATGTACTCAGTGTTTCAAACCAAGTACCAAACAAATTCATGTAGCCAACAGACAGTTTTACTATTAAGTGATAATGTAATAATCTGTTTGAATTACAGTAAAACACTGTTACTCTAAACCAGACTAATTTTTACATCAAGTCTAGTTTTTCCCATACATATAGCTTCTAATGTTTTACAGAAAAACAAAAATGAAGACACTATCTGAAAATTCCAACTTCAGAAAACTCATATGAAAATAAAATGAAAGGGAAAGCAGATGGCCAAATTCCCTTCACAAAAGACCAGAACATTTTCTGCAGTAATAGATGACTACATGGAGTCAAGGTCTTTTCTGCTTTACAAATCCTTAGTGCTTAGATTTAAATGTGTTGACATTTCACAACTAGACTCAAGTATCTTAAGTTGAATAATACTGCTAAGATTATCAAAGATCATCTCTTCTACTTATGCCACACTACCTGGTCATTTAACAAGAAGCCATACCTCAAAAGAAAAGAAAAAAATATTTTTATAGCTGTGGGATAAAAGATAGTATTCAATTATACAAGCAATCATGTCCATGGGTCTTGGATACTAGATGGTCTTGTATACTTGATGAGCCCAAAAATGAGGGTTAGGCCAAAGATGAACCTAGAGGGATTATTTATACTAAATGCACCATCAGAAAAAAACTGTGGATAGATTATATCTGTTCTGCCATAATTATTAAAATAATTCACATTTGCAACGTCCCACTAATTTAAAACACATATACAGTTATAATTTCTTTATTCTTAATAAAATGTTGTAGCGAATAAATCTGAGACACAAACCTCATTCTAATTCATTCCTATCCCCAAATCAATGATTTCTTTTTTTTTTTTCATACCATACAGATGTCTATGTGATTCTAAAGAAATATATGGACCCAATTCCCAGAAAAAAATGAACACAACTAAAATTTTGATATAATTTTAAGGCATTCAAAGACCTTCAGAAGCGTCTGTACTTATATTTTTCTTTAGGTTTTCTTGGTCATGATTGAGGTAATAAACCGTAAGCCAAGTTATATACTCCTGAAAGAAACACTCAACTCAGGACCTACAGTCCATTCAGAGGCTAGTAAAATTAAAAACACAGACTAAAATTCACTGGTTTCCAATCTCCTTATTTCTACCCTTGATATACCTACAATTCTATTTCTCTACTAGAAGTATGGCATTGTCTCTTAATCTGCTATTCCCAGGTCAATTCTGTCACAAGGAACTCTAGATTTCTCTCCTGGAATATTTTCAAATTCTATACCTTTCTATTCCTACTGCTACTTCCTTAGCCTAGGTTCTTCTCAACTCATCTTGACTGTAAGAGGTTCTCTCGTCTCTCCAGCCTCCCCAGCCTCAAATCTATTCTATCTACTAATCCTATCAAAACCACTATTAAAGAAATCTACCATAGCTACTATTTATCTACGGTATTAAACCTAAACTACTCTGCTTAGGATTGAAGACATTCCAAAATATAGTATGTGTCCAACCTGTTCAACCTGCTTTCCTCAACAGGAAACCTTACTCCAACCAGGTTTATGTCCCCTGTGGCTTCCCCACTCTTTGCCCAAGTTACTTCCTGACTTGAGCCTGCTAATAATTTTTTTCCTCTGCTTACCTAAATCTTAAGGCTCAGCTCAGATTCTATCTCTACATGAAACTGTCTTAAAACTACTAGATTCCGAACACCAAATGGTGTCTATCACATTCCTTGGTGTTTGATTACTCAAGGTCATTTAGGAATGACCTTGAGTCATCTCCCTGAGTCATCTCCCAATTACTTTACAAACTCTTTAAGTGAAGCCTCAAAAGGATGATGTACTTTTTCTCTTCCTGTCTTTGATTTTTCTCTTCTTTCCCATTTGCCCCAAGTCAGGGGTGGCATATAGTAGATACTCACCAACTATTCTTACATACATAAATTTCAGCTTGATTAAAAATATCTACATTGTTTCAATATATCTTCAGTCTTTTCAACCTCTGTAGGCCCTACTAAATTACATGCCTTCCATATTTCATTAAAAAAATTTTTTTTTTACAAACAGAAGGAAATAGTTTCAACATCAATATTATTTCATTTTTTACATCTCAATTATTTGTGTGTGTGTGTGTGTGTGTGTGTGTGTGTAGATCTCCTAGCTAAAATAAAACCATAAACTAGTATTCACTTCTTACACAATACAGGTTGAGTACCCTAATCCAAAAATCCAAAATCCAATACTTTTTAAGCATTGACATGACACATAAGTAATGCATCTCAGACTTCAGATTTTCAGATCAGGGATGCTAAACAGGTAAATACACTGCAAGCATCCCAAAATTCAAAAAACCTAAAATTGGAAACACTCCTGGTCCCGAGCATTTTGGAGAAAGGATACTCAACCTGTAAAAAGAATCAAGAATTACATTTGCTAAAACTATATGTTTACGTTAACTTATTTTTAGATCATTTCAGTAAAAAAAAAAAAAAAAAAAGGGAATATGCATATTACACTGAAAAGAATAGGTAATCAGACATAACCAGAGCTTTCAAATTAAACCAGATACTTTTAACTTGTATCTTTCTTTTTGTGCTTATCTCTTTGTCACTATTTTAAGAAATAAGATTCTGCCCTCTTCTGGCTCCAAAAAGATTTACAGAGAATTATCAGAAGAGCTGAAAAGCCTTGTTTCACTAGGCACTTAAACATGCTGGATGGAATGTATTAAGTCTAAAATAGAAGCAATTAAATTATGTACTTTTCTCTCTCAATGCAAGCTCACGGTACTGCTTATACCTTTAATATGTTTAATGATTTTTATCCTTTTGGTAAAAGTATAGTTGGAAGGAATTTTTAAAAATCATTTAAAATTTATTTTTACTGTGGATATTACCTAGTCAACCAGTCTATATTCAGAGATAAATAAGATAACACCTTTGTTACAATTTTGATTTCTGGTCTTTAAATTTCCCCAAGATAAAATGAAAGTACTCTTAGACACCCACGTAATAGATCTTGTGAAAATCGATGTGACATTATCCAATGTGTGTTTCAAATATTTCTGGTAGGTACTACAGAATTCATACTTATAAACACAGAAATACTTTAATACTTGGTTTTATCAAAAGAGAAGCGGAAAATGTCCAGCTGGATTCAAGTTTGCTGGTAGGAAAAATGAAGAGACAGCCGAAAGTGAATAAATGAAGAGACTGTCTAAATATGTAAGAAAAAGAATAAGACTGCAATTAAATCAATGTGGGGATAATAAATCAAGAGTACCCCAAGATAGCTTGGCAGTTAACAGGCTACAGAAACATTTACTGAGTTCAGAAACATAAGATGAAAAAATATTTCAGGGAGATGACTGAGTTTAGTTTTAGACATTCTGGGATATCTTAAAGACTGACCTCCAACGGTCCAGGAGATGGACACTATTTTCATAATACCAAAAGATGATTTTTCTTTTCCACTTTCATTCTTGTATGAATGTACACTGGAGTTTTGCAGAGGCTATGTAATGTGTAATATTACAACACAGTGAATTCAAAATCAGATATAAGAATTCAGACGTCTATTATCCAGACACTAAAGAGATTTGTAAAATAGTAAAACAATATCACTCTTCTCAATTTTTGTTTCAAGAAATAGTTATTTTTCATAAAAATGTTATATAGGTTATACATGGGTTTCCCCCCCATGCCGCCCCGCCATTTCTAATAGAGGGATTATCAATAAAGGGGCCCTGAGTCCAAAAAATTTGAGTACTGTTCTAAGGCATTCAAGAAAAGATGTTGGGTAGGCAGCTGAATACACAGGTCATAAGCCGGAGACAGGTCTTGTTCTCTAACACATATTTTCTGCACACTAGACGAATGATTTTTTTTTCTTAATGTAAAGATCAAGTTACTCTCCTTAAAACTCTTCAGTGGTATCTCATTATGTACTTAACTCTTTTATTTACAAACACAGGATTTAAGTAAAACAATGTCCCAGGTTCTGTGCTTACCATTTTACAAATATTAAGTTTTTAATTCTGTTACTACCTCCATTTAAAAGATATGGAAATAAGTACAGAGAAGTAAAGTAACTTGCCCAAGGTGAAAAAGCTAGTAAGTGGCAGAGCTAGGATTTGAACCAAGCTGATGTCGCTCTTGTTCATACTGTTAACTACTATTATACTATAACTCTATTAGAATAAAAACCTAAACTCCTTGTGATGGCTTTAATGGCCCATACTTTGAATCTCATCTTGTACATTCTTCTTCCCTCACACTCTAGGATGGCCTTCATTCTCAACCTCAAACAATCCAGGCTTAGTCCCACTTCAGTTCCTTCGCAGCTATTCCCTGGACATACCTTCCATAGCTTTTCACATTGCTAGCTCCTTCTCTTCTCACAGATCCCAAATTAAAATGTTAGTTGCCTTCTCAAAGAGGCCTTCCTTAACCACCTTATGTGGAATGGTATCTATCCTGATCAGGCCAGCTACATTGCCACATTCAATATGATATCACTCTTTTTATTACTTTTATGTTTGACATAAACAAAAATGATCTTGTGTTCATTTATTTGTTTACTCCCTCTCTATAATGGATCTCCCTGAGGAATCTGTCTTGTTCAATGCAAGACTAACAATTATCCTGGGAACACAGAAGGTACTCAATAAATAGCTGGTGAAGTGATTAGCAGCAACTTAACATTTCAAAACAGTTTTGTGCCAAGATGACAACATGCCCTCTGTTAATTTTTGCTGAATAAATGAATATATGAAAATTCTGAGTAGCAAAGATGGTGCTGGTTCATAATCATGATTAACAAACGTTTACTCAGTGCTATAAGGTATAATGTATTGTCCTAAGAATCAGTAATATGAAAATAACTATAATACACTTTCTGCCTTGGAAGGTTTAGAATCAAGTTTGGATTACAGTAGTTCTGAAATATGTATAAAAAGCACACAATAAGTATTAAAAGTTCCTAAAGGAATCGAATCCACAGCCTAGTATCAGATTATAGTATCTCAACATAAGCTTTAAGGTTTTGAGAGCTGGCTTTATGAAGCTATTCCACAGTGTTTCTTTTCCTGCCACACTTTAGCAGATACCGGACACTACTTCTCTCAAAGTACTCTTGGCTGTGATTGTTATTCTTTAGTCCATTTTTACAAACATGTAAATCTTCACTCCCCAGTGCTTTTTTTTTTCTTTTGAGACAAGCTCTTGCTCTGCCACCCAGGCTCAAATGCAGTGGTGCGATCAGGGCTCACTGCAGTCTTGACCTCTCTGGGCTCAAGTGATCCACCCACCTTGGCCTCCTGAGTAGCTGGGACAACAGGTGCATGCCACCACACCCAGCTAGTGTATATTTACACACACATGTATATATTTGTTTATGTATATATACATATGTACATATATACACATGTATGTGTGTGTGTATATATACATATATACATACATGTATACACATGTGTGTGTGTGTATATATATATTATTTTCTGTAGAGACAGGGTTTCTCCCTGTTGCCCAGGCTGGTCTTGAACTCCTGAGCTCAAGCAATCTGCCCACCTTGGCCTCACAAAGTGCTGGGATTACAGGCATGAGCCACTGCACTCACCCTCTAGTGAGTCTACCATGGTCTTCATCAAAACTCATTTCTATTAACATCCACTATGCCAATCTTACAAACTTGGGGGTAATCTCTGACTTTTCTTACCAGATAAAATTTGAATTCTCTAACTTATCATCTAAGACCTTCCCCCAATGGCCAAAAATTACCCTTATTTCCAGCATTCTTTTATCAGCCCTATTTTATTTTGTAAACTAATACTACAGGTTCAGCATCTCTAGTCTGAAAATCCAAAATGCTCCACATTTGAAACTTTTTGAGTGTCAACATGATGTCTGTATTAGTCTTTTCACACTGCTGGTAAAGATAAATCCAAGACTGGGAAATTTACAAAGGAAAGAGGTTTAATGGAGATCTCACAGTTCCACATGGCTGGGGAAGACTCACAATCATGGCAGAAGGCAAGGAGGAGCAAGTCACATCTTACATGAATGGCGGCAGGCAAAGAGAGAGCTGGTGCAGGCAAACTCCCATTTTTTAAAGCCATCAGATGTCACGAGACTTATTCACTATCAGGAGAACAGCAGAGGAAAGATCCACCCCCGTGATTCAATTATCTCCCACCAGGTCCCTCCCACAACATGTGGGAATTATGGGAGCTACAAGATGAGATTTGGGTGGGGACACACAGCCAAACCATATCAATGCCCAGAGGAAATGCTCACCCAAGCCCTGTTGTCCAGTGAACTAGAACCACAGTAAGGATGGCCTGAAGGAAGCTGGAGAGCAGGGCTCTCTGATGGAACCATAAAAGCATTCAACTACTGCCAGAGAAAACGAAGTAGAGAAAGAGGTGGAAAAAAACTATCCCAGCATAGATCCAACTGCCACCCACCAGTCTGCTGCTAGTGCCCCCTGGTGGCAAGTCTATAAGAGCAAGGAAGCCTTCAATACAAAGCTGGGTAGGAAAAGATACGCAATGGCTGGCACAATTAAATCCTTAAATTTTAAAGGTAATTTTCCTATGTGTTATTTGTGCTATTTTCCTCTGAATGGTGTGTTTTTTTTAATCATGCCTAAAAATGCAAGAACACATCGTCAAACTTAGAGTGTCTATTGCACATTATACATTTTTAATGCCTAGCACCTGACCATTCTGTTTGTGGACAATCTCAATTTAAATGATAGGTGGAACATGGCTTCCAACCACAGAAAACAAAATAGAACAACTATCCCTTCTTCCTAGCTGAGAGCTAGAGTGCAAGTCTGTGATTCAAATGAATATTCCTGTCTAGGACATTGAATCTATAGGGGTGATACATGGAGAGAATGTTCACAATGCCTACCACAAAACAAAGTTCAACAGCGTGACACTAGAATCAGATGGTAGGAAATCCAGTGACACGGCAGTGACAGCACCAACTGGAGCATCTGAAGTAGTCTGTTTTCCGACAGGATCTTGGCTATGCCTTGCCTCCCCTATCCTGCCCATATTCTGAAACTAGTTCTTCAGCCTCCTGAAAGTTTTGCAAATTCTTTCCTTACTAGAGTTAGTCAATTCTGATGTTTGCAACCAAGGACTCTAATTTGTATAAGCTACAACTGACCTAAGCCAAGAAATTCAAGTACTAATAATGTCATGTGCCTTAAATTCTCTGATGCGTTCTTATTTGACCTAAGAACACTACAGCAAAACATTATTACATTGTATACACATTACTTATTGATTTTATAAATTGATCACTGGGACTGGTTAAACTGCCCAATATTAACATGTGTACCTTTTCCAAGTTGAGAAGATTTATTTCAGACTGTAGACAGATTTCTGGTTTGTTGCTTTGCTGGTCCTTGAACTGTTGGAACTCTTTTTCCAAAATCTTATATTTATTCTCAGCATCATTAAGCTGTATTTAAAAAAATTTAGCCATTTCAAAACAATGATATGCGAAGTTTAACAGTATAGAATTCAACTCAACAGTATCTTATTTTTATTCTAAAGCATGCTCATAGTAGGAAATCTAGAAAATAAAGTATAATGAGGAAAATAAAGATCCTTAGTAATTAAAAATTCAGTAAATCAACTGATTATACAAATACTTTTGAAAGTATGAAATTTCTTATCACACTAGTATCATGAGAATGTTTTTGGTAAAACTTATATGTCAAATTTAAAAATTACCTTCAGAAATACTAACATTTTCTTTACACTTTTCTTAAGATGTTGCATATAAGAAAAAATTCAGCAAGAGACCACCAGAAGCAGAGAGAAGCAAATACATTTCAACACTAAGGCAACTCTGTCTCTCCTAGATTCCATTAGAGCAAAGTAAGTGCAAGTTCTCGGCCAATCCAGAATCAGGCCCTACACTACAGTGAAAAGAATCTCAGGAGAAAACTCTGGAATAAAAAGAGAGAGAGAGATTTCAGGCTAAAATTACTAGAAATCCTCAGCACATAAAGAAGGAAAAATAAACCAAGAAACTAGAAAAACCATCAGCCTGGTTAATTAAATCAAGGAATGACTGGGAGATCCAGAGTTTCCTAAAAGAATGGTAATTTCTTGAATTTGAAGAGTTGGGGAAGAATAATCAGGAATAATAGTCTAAGCAACTGCCCAGTGTCCAAAGTACAGGGGCAAGAAGAGCTGGCAAGTGTGTCTCCAGATGGTGACAAGTTTGCAGACTTTACTGGACTACTTTGAGGCCAAGAAGCCAACCCTGGCCCTTTACATATAGAGGGCCTACACAGGATTCTGGGATACAAATGGAAAGATAACATCTTTTCAGGTTCTCTCTGTACAGATGTGGTCATCCTTCCAACTCCTGAGTTCTACCTCCAGGCCTGTACCATCCCTGTTTGCTTTGAGGGGCTCCTCTGAGCCACAGGGAAGATCCTCAGGTACCCCAGTGGAGCCCTGGAACATAAAGTTTCCATAGTCAGCTCCCTGTTTCCTTTTCCCAGAGACCCCCAGCCCCCAGCAGCAGTAGTCAACCTCTTCTGACTCTGCTCCAGATTTTGAATTTAGAGACGATTACAACCTGGATCCCAATTCTGTTTGAAAGCCGAAGAATAACATGATCATCAGTACTCTGTTGCATGACTCTTTGCTCCGCCCAATGTAATGAAAATTAAATGCGAAAAAAAATGAATAATCCTGACCTCCTGCCACAAAAGACTAAGCATTACAGACATGCCAGATAAATATCCAGGTAAGTAAAAATAAGCTCAATTTTAATGTAGCACTTATTGTTTTTATAGTTTGGTACTGTATGAATTTTTCAAATTCAAATACTATTACAAGTTAAGGTAATTTAAAGATTATTTGATTCAATTCCTTCATACTAACAGGTTAAAAAAAACCAAAAAACCTGAAAGTCAAAGAAGCTAAATAATTGAGGCAGCACCAGAGACCCAGTGAGCTAAGTCAGTAGCAGGGGCAAAAACTGACTTCAGACCTTTTCATCCCAAGAATGTTTTCATTAAAGCAGTCAATACTTCCTGTAAAACAAAATGACAAGATAAGTCTGTCTTGGCTAAACATTCAAACTTCTCTTAGAACACTTTCAAAATTGAAAAAAAAAAAAAGGCATGAAGATGTTCTTTTTGAATGAGACTTTTTTTGAAATGTGAACAAGGATTGCTAAAGATGTTTTCCAAAAACATACTACTGTGACTATCCATCATTAGATAAACCAATTCTCTCTCCCCTAAGATGTAAGACTTAACTAAATTTGAAATAGAAAATGTGTGGCAAAATGGAAATAATCAATAATAAATAATTGTTATTAGGATTTATCTAGCATCTTTAGGTAATGTGGTATTCCATACATGAGAATTTTTCATATGACAGATGTTTACCTGTTTTTTAACATCCAAAGTTGAATAGAAACCTTTCTAAAGTTTCTCAATTTTCTGTTTTAAAAAAAAGCTAAGAAAATGCTAAATTTGGTAGTTTCTTCATAATTCCAGAACATTATCATAAACAATTCTTATTGTTACAATTGGGTTATAAAGCAGTTAGCTTTTAAAGCATGCTGGGCTCTTTTTCCTTTGCTAAGTGATCCATAAACTACAGTGATTTGAGTTCTGGTGCCCACTATAATCTATTTGAGCACAAATACTTTATCTTCATCAGAGCTCTCACTGACAGTATGTTTAACTGCCCCTTCTACCAATCCAGTTAGAATTGTGCGTATAATACATGCAACATGGTCAAAGTAAGGGCCCAAAAAGCTTTTCCATATATAAAATGTGAAATGTATACAGTCATGGACTTAGCAACCTGGGCATCTTGGAAATGTCTCCTGTCCTTCCTACCCCCCTTTACTTCCCCAGGTCTTAGAACAGTGATTCAAGAACAGAGGTGTGCTTTGCGTAATTTTCCCAAAACACCAGTTCTTCCCACCAAAGTTAGTTATTCTTACATTCCTACAAAGAGGTAAACTAATTACACCATATACAAGTCTTTTTCTTTCTTTTTTTTTTTTTTTTTTT